>NC_041393.1:269551240-269621345 GCF_002162155.2 Triticum dicoccoides
GTGCGGCACGAAATCTACGGTCCTCGAATGTGGGGGGAGGTACTTTGGAGGCCTTGAACAATGCCTTCCATGCGTCTTTGAGCGTCATGCCGTAGAGCTTCCGAAGCGTCTGGTGTTCGGCCGGGACGAACTCCCACAGATTAAATACCCGTCTTTGGCACGGAAGAACCCGGCGAACAAGCATGATCTGGATCATGTTGACAAGCTTGATGTTCTTATCCTTCATATTCTTGATGCAGTTCTGGAGTCCGGTCAGCTCTATAGGTTCGCCCCAGGACAGGCCCTTCCTTTCCCAGGAGGTGAGCCGCATGGGGGTTCCGGATCTGAATTCGGGGGCCGTCGCCCAGTTGGCGTTGCGCGGCCCGGTGATGTAGAACCACCCCGATTGGCACCCCTTCACGGTCTCCACAAAGGAGCCGTCAAGCCAGGTGATGTTAGGCATCTTCCCCACCATGGCCCCTCCGCACTCTGCTTGCTGGCCGCTCACGATCTTCGGCTTCACGCAGAAGATTTGTAGCCACAAGCCAAAGTGAGGCTTGATGCGAAGGAAGGCCTCACACACGACGATAAACGCCGAAATGTTGAGGACGAAATTCGGGGCTAGATCATGAAAATCTAGCCCGTAATACAACTGGAGCCCGCGGACGAAGGGATGAAATGGAAACCCCAGTCCACGGAAGAAGTGGGCGAGGAATACGACCCTCTCGTGGGGTTCTGGGGTTGGAATGACATGCCCTTCGTCCGGTAGCCGGTGCGCGATGTCTGCGGCGAAGTATCCGGCCGCCCGAAGATTCGTGATATGCTTCTCCTTCACGGTGGAAGCCACCCACTTGCCCCTGCTCCGGACATGTTTAGCTATGAGGAGAAGACTTGGACTAGGGTGCTGGATCTCGAGGAGGCAAGGATGAGCAAAGGAGGAGGAAGGCGTGGGTGAAAATGGGGAACCCTTATCCCTTTATAGAGGCAACGAAAGCGGTGCGCCTCCCCACTTGCCCATTGAGAATCGCTTACTTCCCAAGCGCCACGATTGATGGCGCGGTGGGATTACCCATACCCGTATTGTTGAGAATCCCATGATAAGGGGACACGATCTCTACTTTGAAAAGACGTGTCAAGGAAACCGCCTCACAATATGCGTTGTGGCTGGTTGTGGGAAAACGGTTCGAATAATGACCCGACCGTAATGACATGTCACGTTGTCTAAAAAGTTGTCAGCAAATGACATTTGTGAAATATCATTCTCTCTACGGTGGTATGTGAAGATCATTTTTGCAGATCCGTACACGGTTTAAGTGTTTGATAATAAATCCGGAGCATTCGGAGAAGGAACCCGCCTTGCAATGCCGAAGACAAAGCTGCGCACCGGACTCATCGTCATTGATGCCTGGTTCAGGGGCTACTGAGGGAGTCCTGGATTAGGGGGTATCCGGACAGCCGGACTATATACTTTGGCCGGACTGTTGGACCATGAAGATACAAGACTCAAGACTTTGTCCTGTGTCCGGATGGGACTCTCCTTTGCGTGGAAGACAATCTTGGCAATCCGCATATTGTATTTCCTTCCTTGTAACCGACTCCATGTAAACTCTAGCCCTCTCCAGTGTCTATATAAACCATAGAGGTTGGTCCTTAGAAGGCCAATCACGATCACAATCATAACCATCACAGGCTAGCTTCTAGGGTTTAGCCTCTATGATCTCGTGGTAGATATACTCTTGTACTACTCATATCATCAATATCAATCAAGCAGGAAGTAGGGTTTTACCTCCATCGAGAGGGCCCGAACCTGGGTAAACATTGTGTCCCTTGCTTCCTGTTACCATCAGCCTAAGACGCACAAATCTGGACCCCCTACCCGAGATCCGCCGGTTTTGACACCGACAGCTACCGTCGCCGCAGAATAACAAGGGGTGTGGGTGAGTGGAGGGATGGCCTGGCCAGCGGTGGGAGTAGTAGGGGGCGGTGAGGCCTCCGCGGCAGCACAGCTGGCCACGGGAGGCAGGAGCAGGCGGCACGACCGGCGCTGTTTTGGGTGGCCGGAGCAAGAAGAACAGAGGTTGAAGAAGCACGACGGCTGTTGGATGGACATCGTACGGTCACTGCAGCTAGAATCGTTTATATTGACTAAGTTCACAAAGCCCTTGGTACGTCAACTTAGTAGGCCCACAGGTCAGCTTCCGAAACAGTGTGCCCCAGATGTCAGGGAGAGGAATCATTTTTTGGGCGGGTGAAGCTAGAATATCCGAGATTGAAGGAGAAGCACAACATCCGTTAGATGGACATCCAACGACCATTGCTGCTAGAACCGTGTGTTGACTATAAACTGACAAAGCCTTGCATACGCATCAACTCTTTTTGTTTAGGGGACGCGTCAACTTAGTAAGGCCAGAAGTGTGTGGCAGAGAACTTATAGCCCATTTGAGATTTGTAAGAATGTGCAACCCATTTTTGAATTCTAATGGAATTTATTACAACCCATTTACAGTTTGTTAAATGTACAGCCCATTTCAACCAACGGTTCAAAACATAATTCAATAAAATTTCCCACATTTTGTTGCGATCCGAAATATTTTTACCCCGAAATTTCTAGTCAGATTAAATACAATTTCAATATAAATTTATATTACGTAAAAATCCAACAAAACATTGCGCTCGCAACAATTAATGAAATTAAAATTTCCAATATCCAAAAATAATATTTTATAAAATAATTACGTGTTTGGTGCATTCTTTATAGTTACTGCCCAGTTTTTATAATTACATCCCATTTATTATTTCTTAAAGCCCATTTTCTTGTTAAGCCCAATGCATCCCTCCTAGGAAAGATTTGCAGCCCAGCGGGGCGGAGAATAACAACCTGACCTTTCCTGGGTATTCCTAAAAAAAAGTATAGCTTGGCTAGCCATTTTCAGCTTGAAAAAAATTAATATCTGGGATGGATATCTAGCCTGGGCTAGACGAGCCACAGCCCGCCCAGTTAATACCTGCAGTGATGTTTACGTTGTTGTTCAGAGGAGAAAAATTATAAACATCGAAAAACTCTGCAATGCTCATAGCTCAAAAACACAAATACTGCTCGAGCTGCTTGGTCCCAGCTGTCGGCCGCCTCTTGTGCACTTGTCTCGTTTATTGACTACTCCCTCCTTTTGGTTTATAGTGCTCAATTCAAAAATCTCACCAATCAAGGTAGATGGCGAGTGGTGGAATATTTTTTGTAGTTTTGCAAAAGCACCTAATTAATGCTCTTGTTATCCTCAAAAAAATTATGTTTATCAATGCATTAATTGCAATGCATGCATGCATAAAGTACATGCATTGGTCAATTTGCTCTTAATACTTGCATGCAATGATTTAATGCACCTTGGAATCTGAACATGTGATGGAAAATAACCAAATTGAGCCTTATAAAATGGAAAAACTAAAATTTTGAGATAAGCCCTATAAACCGGAAAGGAGGGAGTACATAGGTTGGCAATGGTGTGGGACCGTGATGTCAGGAAACCAGAAGGAAGCACTATTCGGCTTATTACGCCCCCAGGACGACCTCGTATGGAAAAATGATCTACACGAATTGTCTTCATCTCGTCGAAATGGTCGATTTTGATATACAAATAATCCCAATTCGAGTTCGTATACAAAAGTTAGAGCTATCAGAATGCAGCCTTGTCAGGAGGCGAAATATGGCGCACCCCACCAGACGTCATGTTTGATGGGTAGCGCGAGCAAATAGATGTTTTGCACGAGCTATTTGACTCTCAAGATGACCTCTGATCAAAAAGCGTTCAACATGAAAGTTGTTCGTCTCGTCGAAGCGGTCAAGATTGGTTTTGGACTAGTTCTTTGCCACCATAGAAAAGACCCGCAAGGTGCAGCCAGTTTAAACCGAACTGTTTTGGAATGTTCGGACAAAACCAGTCCGAATTTGACTACAGTTTTCAACGTGAATCCAAGCCTTTTCCTTGAACGGGAAGTCGAGCCGCCTATTATATACCTAAGGGGTGACGGCCGATTGAACAACACATAGTCGGTCAAATCATCTACCACTTTTATCTTTTATCTTTTCTCCTTCACCCTAGTTCTTCTTCTTCCTCGTTCTTCGTTCGTTCTTCTTCATTGCAGGGCGGTGAACCTCAAGGCCCTAGGGGCGATCAGGTCGACCTAGGGCAGCCCATAGCCGCCGCACGCCCCGACGGGGTCCCTCCCGGGAGTGTGGGGTTTCGGGTCCTCAAAAGCACCCACCGGATTGCTTGCGTACCGCGCTTCGGACGGGTCTCGTTCGACATGAGCTGCGGTGCATCACCCCTAGCGTCGAGGGTACACAGCGACGTGTTCGTGGACGTGAGCTGCGGTGCATCACCCCCCGCTGGGGAACAAAGCTTTGAACGGTCTCCAGCTCATTCTTGCTACGAAGAGATCGTCATCTAGGTTTTGCAATCTACAAAGGTAATATGAATACCCAATTCCGTACTGTAGATGCATATAATTCATATGGTGTTACTAGATCGTTCAATGAGTATACTCTATCGGCCAACCCTAGTTTGTTCAGTCACGCATCTAATTACGTGCATAGGCCAATTCAAAGTAATTTGCATGCTTCAACTTCTTATGATACTAGTAACATGCACCATATGTATCCCAACTCTCATGCATCGGCAGCCCCACAAATCGTTATGCCGATGAACAACATGGTGAGTTTGGTTAATAAATTTGAAACACGTCATGTTAGGATTTCCAATGCCATGGAAGAAAGTGTTTCACCATTTTATTCACTGGCAAGTAATGTGCAATATACTAATCCAACCATGCCGATGAACAAGAGAATTGGCCATGCTACTACTATCTATTCGGCCAGTTATTTCCAACCGTCATATGCTACACCTCATGACAATAATTTTTCAGCACCATACACAACTGTAGATGTTCATAATTTGGCTTCACACCTTTCTGGTCATAGCTGAATAAATGTAAATTTTACTGGAGCGGTTGTGCCAAATATTGTAGAAGATGAGGTAGTGGTGGCTGCATTGAAGAGTTTAGCCCAGAATAAGAGGATTAGTGCTCTTTGCCTTGAACAACATGAAAAGGGGCTATTTCCTGATTATGTGTTAATAAGAGCTAGAGTTTTGCAAGAAGACGAATCTTTGCCAATTGATAAAATTGGCGAGCAAAAATATGGATTTACAACAATGCATATGCCTTCACCTAGTACTATATGATATTATACACCCAGTACACAATTGCAAAATTTCAGCAACACTTGTGTGTCATTGCCGAAAGAATCTAGAAGCATTGGGGGGCAATCATATCCGGAGTGGGCTGAAATTGAGGAAAAACTTAAAGCCAATTTTGCCGCTCGCCGCCAGAAACAAACACAGAAAGAATTGGCTCAAATAAAATAAGCATTTCCAATTGGTAGAAGCAATGAAAAGAAGGATGATTCGGAACATGAAGGTGCTTCGGTTGAAAAAGCCGAATCAAGTAGTTTATATTCTGAGTGCATCAAACCAAAGAGGCAATCATTATTGAGAAAGGGCATGGCACGCGTAGCAAAACGACCATGCTTGATTTCTCTGAAGTTAAGGGAACCTACTTCCTGCCCTATGAGTTTCGTGCCATAGAAATTTACAAGCCTCAAGGACAAGAGCAAGTAACCAAACAAAGTTCGGCTGATAAGGATCTTTAAGGTAATGATGCACGGAATAAAGAAAAAGATGATGAAAAGGCGTTGGAGAGTCATCCAAAGACGAAGCTAGATATTGTTCAAGTCACACCACCATCATGCTCTCCCAACGTATTTGAAGAGGTATGCATAGCGATTAATTTACGTATTTTCATATTTGGTCGCAACTTCATTATTGATGCATCTATAAAAATATCCTCATAAGTAATTTTGAAAGACCAATGAAGAAGGGTAATTTACTTGTTAGCAATAAAATTGTTATGGGACATATCGGTCAACCCATTGCGTCATTTATAAATACCGATAATGACTTATTGTTATAGCCAAAGCTTTCCCCGTTGCTTTATCTAAAGTTCATATCTAGTTGGGTAGATTTGCTTATTTCATACTTGGCCTGCACTTGGTCTCAACTGAGACATGTATGTTCTAAATATCTCCGTTTCAGAAATTTCAAGCCAAGGTGAAATTCTATTGAGAAAACCGATGCTAATATAATATAGTATCCAAAGACATCGGAGATAGAGTGGAAAACACAATGCATAGCTGAATGGGGAGATTCCAAATCTGAACCGTTCATTTGCTTATCTCCAAATCCGTTCACACAACAAGATCGGCTAGAAAAAAAGAAGTATACCTTCAATTCAAGCATGTGTGATCAAATATTTGATTTGTTGCTGAAAAATAATTACATTACAATTCTTGATCACCATGTTAAGCCATCAATCCAAGGACGAATGTATTGTAAGTTGCATGATTCGTCCAAGCATAATTTTGAGGATTGCAACATGTTTCGTCAAATAGTTAAATCGGCCATTGAAAAAGGACGATTGAAGTTTGTCGAAACACCAAGAGATGACCAGTCTATTCCGATTGGTCCCGATGGCGAGAAGTTTTTGCATCGGCTGCTTCAAGCCGATCCATTGAAAGAGAAGGTAAAAACTGCAGGTGATGGGATTAAGCTTTCAAATAAAGAAGTTTTTGAAGAGCATAATGAACATAATATTGAGGGCAAGAATTCCATTGAAGCTACAATGGAGATGCCAACGACTAGGGGGCAGCAAGCAAATCCAATGATTGATGAAAGCAAACCAAAAGAAAACAAAGGCTGAAATAAGCGCAAGTGTAAGAGATCAAAAATCACCTTTGCTGAACTATTGGATAGTTATCAAAGGAAGAGTGAAGAAAAGGATGCTTATCAGCGCAATCATGCAAAGAAACCAAGATCACCCCAAAGACGCAAATATGAGGATCGGTATTAGCAAAGTGAAAATTTTCATGCAACATATTCATATCCTTATTTTGGGCCGCCAATGCCAATGACGTGGATGCCTCCCTATGCTAATATAAATCCATATCCATCATGGGACAGGTATGATATAAGGGCACATTCGCCATCTTATTTTAGAACATCTCACCAATATTATGCAGCTCCGAGAGGATCAACATTTGACCAATCACATGTTAAAGACCGTTTTAATCATAAGGAGTCGGTCCAGAGCTCAAGGAAGAAGAAAGAGGTAGTCAAGCAAGTTTACCATGTTAAAAGAGATGGTCGTAAGAGTGCAACTTCAGATTTGATCTCAAATGAAAAATAGCCAATTAAAGTGTTGACATTGGCTACTAAAGGCAATGAGACGAAGCAACCAATTATTGGGAGTCGAAGTGCCAAATCTGAAGAAAAGAAGTTGAGAGTGCACAAGGCCAAAAAGGAATTGTCATCGGTTAAAACAGAATCACAGCCGAGATGCCCGCTCGGCTTATCGTATTAGAAAAAGAAAGAATTACAAAATCTTAGTGCACATGAGCTGAGGCAGAGCAACATGGCATGGGTTCCCAAGAGGATCAGTAAAAATAAAAATGATGTGCATGCTTCTACTGCAACAAGTACAATAAAAGTGAAGAAAGAGAAGAATGGAAGCAACAAACAAATAAGTCGAAGGTGTGCATCACAACATCAAAATATTCGGTTAGCACATCATCCATTTTCTTCAACAATGTCAATGATGCCTTTTCCATGGAATTCATCCATATGTAAGATCAATTACCCTCCATGGATGCAACATAATTTTCTATATCATGAGAGGGTATTGCCAAATCACTATACATTTGATTAGTTACATTTTTGTTGCTAATACAAAGGGGCCGAAATATTTTATTGCTATTTCATTTGTTTATTTTTGCTATTCATGATTTGGTAGATGAATTCTACATGGACCTCATGGTAATGGACGATACTTAACTATCACCCTAAGAATATACTGTTCTAAGAATGGCCGGTGTGGTATTCTAACATTGTCCTTAGTTTGAGTAGAGATTGAGATAAGTGCTTGCATAGAAAATTTTCAAATTGATGCCATTGAAGATATTATGCATAGACCAATTCACCAAAACTATAAAGTGAACTTATGTTTTGATTGGGTGTGCTTTGGCTTATTAGTTTTTCAGAATTTACGTAAGGCCAAATCATGGTTGATTTTATTACTGAGCATCATATTGACATCATGGATATTATTGGTTTTATCTTTATCTCTCTAGTACCATGGAGATTTTATATTGGCGGTTAAATTTGTAGCAATGGCCAAGGTGTGGGTGTTGTTTATATCTCCTTATGGTGCTATTCTGTGAAGCCTCATATCGCTTAAAATATATATACACAAATGATCAAATCCGAATATGCATTGTTATTCGGATTGGAGCTTTTCCTTGGTATAGGTGATTTACGTAGTGAGGCTTTCGTTGATTCGTTATTAGTATAGTGCAACAAATATCCAAGGCTTATCAATGTTTTGACGAATCACTTTTAAATTATCTTGAGGTGTGTCTAGATGTAAATTTTACCTTGGGTTGCTTTATACTGCTCGTATAACTAGACATGAAAATTGAAGAGAAAATGAGTTGGCACATCAAGCATCTGGCTACTATGTTGATCATGGTGTATTGCATATATCTATCAATAGTCGATGCTTATTCTTGACAACATAGGTAAGGCCAAATTGGAGCTCACCACCTCGGCAACTAATGAAACTTTTATTCAGGCAAAGCAAGGATTGGAGCAAGTTCATTCTTGATTATATGCAAAATCCTAGAGAAAGGGTGAATAATATGGTTTGGAGGATGGCTTTGAGATACATATCTATGGAACTTTATAGTCGGATTAATGAAGTTGAGAAAGTTCACCCAAGCTTGCATCAAAATATTCACACAAGCAATGGCCGATATAAACTTATCATCCTAAGAACATGCAAAATGGCCGATGGAGTGTTGACATCGTCCATAGAGCAAGCTAGCAAGTTATTTTTCGGCACACAAGCTTTGCAGAAAAACAGGGGGGCATGTGTTGACACCAGATTTTGGCATGGTCAAGAACTAATTTAAGATGACCTCAAATGGAGAAGTGGTCTAATAAAAAATATCCATATTGTCAATGTGAACATATTTGAAGTTTGGGGCATCGCTATCCAATCTCATCTCGAGGGCTGAAACTATACTCGAAGTACTCAGATTTTACATTCGGATCACTATTCGGCTGATTATGCCCCCAAGACTGCCTCGTATGGAAAAATTATCTACAGGAATTGTCTTTGTCTCATTGAAATGATTGATTTTGATATAAAAATCATTCCAATCCGAGTTTGTATTCAAAAGTTAGAGCTATCGAAATGCAGCCCTGTCAGGAGGCGAAATATGGTGCGCCCCACCAGACGTCATGTCTGATGGGTAGCGAGAGCAAACAGATGTTTTGCGTGAGCTATTTGATCCTCCAAATGACCTCTGATAAAAAAACGTTCAACATGAAAGTTGTTCTCCTCATCGAAATGGTCAAGATTGCTTTTGGAGTCATTTCCATCTGAGGTCGTTTAGCACTACAAAAAAGACCCGCAAGGTGCAGCCAGTTTAAACCAAATAGTTTTGAAAGTTCGGACAAAACCAATCCGAATTTGACTAAGGTTTTGGACATGAATCGAAGCCTTTTCCTTGCATGGGAAGTCCAGCCACCTCTTATATACCTAAGGGGTGACGGCCGATTGAACAATATACTATCGATCAAATCATCTACCACTTTTATCCTTAACCCTAGTTCTTCTTCTTCCTCGTTCTTCGTTTGTTTTTCTTCATTGCAGGGAGGCAAACCTCGAGGCCCTAGGGGTGATCAGGTCGACCTAGGGCAGCCCATAGCCTCCGCACGCCTGACGGGGTCCCTCCCGGGCGTGTGGGGTTTCGGGTCCTCAAAAGCACCCACCGGATTGCTTGCGTACTGCACTTCTGGACGGGTCTCCTTCGACGTGAGCTGCGGTGCATCACCCCCAACGTCGAGGGTACACAGTGACGTGTTCGTGTGCGAACACCATCAAAGGGGACAAACCGAAGCTGGCACCATACAACCTTGATTTGAAAAGCATCACTGACCTACAACCAGAATCAAAATTCCTGTAGAAGATTGTGATAAACTGACAGCAAATTTTGTGCTCGGTACAAATCTTCAGAAGGGTGACGAGACGTTGGCATTAAGGTCGTATGGATGGGAGAATTATCCCTGCACATACAAGCGGATAAAATATGCTTCACTTGATGCCCGTGTGAGTTTCGAAATAGCTGCATGGTCCAAAGAGCTTGTTGCGAAGTCGTCTCCCACGGAAGAAGCAGCAGGGCATTATGGATGGATGAACTATTCCCTCTCTATGTATATTAATATAGATGAACTATTTCAATTGTGTGCATGTCTTTGGAACAAGTAGCAGCGTAGGTCCGCTTGACTATAAGGAATTTTTTATCCGCCAAGCTTTCTCTACTACTCCTTCCAGTGATCGATATGCACTGCATGTGTCAGTACACATGACAGCTTGTCCATGAAGTTGAACTACGGTGACCATCACGTTTCATTGTAGCGACCAGACCTCAAACAGTCTGATCTCTGTGCATCAGTGTCATTCCTGGATCGGTAATGCGGACACGCACAGTACTTGAAGGATTTATAACAGAGTAGCAATCACACACTTATTACATCGAATGTCTCAAAAGAGAATTTATTACAATAAATATGGCTTAAGGCCATCTAAATACGATAATAGCAGAAGGCTTCGAAGATAAAGTGAGTCCATCAACTCCAACGGCATCACCGAGTGAAAGACAACGACCTATGGTACCTTACTCGTCGTCTGAAAAGTCTGCAACATGAACGTTGCAGCCCGAAACGGGTCAGCACATGGAATATGCTGGCAATGTAACACAAGAGAGTAATGAACAAAATAAATGCTAGCACTACATGCAAATATGCCTGGTGGAAAGCTCTATAGTTAAAGTTTGGCATAAAGCCAGTTTTCCCCTACAACAAAGGAATAAATTTTATTTAACTATCATGGTGATTGTTAAACATTGAGAAGGTTCCTCCAACTCAATCCCAATTAAGCATCATCATTACACCCAATCAAATTAATTTAAGAGTGATGAGATCAACATGATAATCCAAGAACTAGATACTCAAAACGTCCATAACCGGGGACACGGCTAACCATTATTAGTTTATACACTCTACAGAGGTTTGCACACTTTTCCCCACAAGACTCGAATACATCCATAATCGGAGAATCGAGATACAGTCTTTCTGAAACAATAACTCTTTACTCTAGGTGGACAATTACACCTACTTTCCCCTACATCTGCTAGCGCACTATTGAAAGAGGTCTTGCAACATACTCAACTATGCTAGAGCCCATAATAGCTTGTGGCTGCACATGGAAGTTTCTAGCATGAATAATCTTATGATCTCTTTGAGCCTGGGTGGCGGACCGTAGGATGATCACATGAGTACTTGGGGATATCCTAGGACAACACTGGATTCTCCAGGTGCCCTGACAACCACTGGGCACTCCAGGGTGCCTTCAAGCAATCCACCCAGATGTGTATTAAAGTAGCCACCTTAGTTTCAACCATTAATTAATAATACTCACATCTGTCATGAATCACTTGAACCAAACCACGTCTACGAGCATAGCATAGCAATATAAGCAACGTAGAAGTAACTCCCAAAGGTTTGATAAATAACAAGACAATGGGTACTACCTCATCTACTTCCCAAAACCCACATATTAAATCAGATCCTAACCATGCAATTGTTTGAGGATTGATCTAATGCAATAAAACTGGGTAGTAAAGAGGTATGATCAAAGTGTTACTTGCCTTGCTGATGATCTGTGAAACCTAGAGACTCGTAGTAGCACGCTTCGCACTCCGGGTACTCTATCGCAAACAAACAAGCATACAATAAGCACTAAATTAGAAGCATGGGTAAAACTCAAATAAGAGATCTAACCAGAAAGTTCAACTTAAGAACTCCGGTTTGCAAAAAGAATTAAATCAAACGAAGCAACGAAACACAAACTGCGAAAGAAACAAGCTCCTCTTACTAATCTGGACTAAAGTCAAATTTTACAGTAGCACAAACTTGTTCAAGTTGGTTAAACAGAAAGAGGGTTTTGAGACGAAACTCTAGGCGCTTGAATCGCCTAATTCCGATAAACGAGCGAAAAGATAAACTAAAATAAAAATCAAGGCAGAAATCGCGATCGAAAATAATCATGGAAAAACCTTGGAAAAATGAAAACTAACGAACAGGCTAACGAACAAACGTTCGCTGTCTGCGGCTAACGAGTGAAAACCTTTCGTTAAACAAACGAACGAATGGGCGTTCACTAAATAACTAAACCGGGAAAAAATAAAATCGACCTAATAAAAAAATATAACCGCGGTTCTAAGAAAACCGCACGGTTTTCTACCAGAAACCGGCGACGACGGCGGCTACCTCGAGACGGATGGCGGCGGCTCCGGCGGGGTTCCGGCGGTGGCATCGGGGCGAAGGGCGGCGGTCGTTGGCGACGGCGACCGGCGGCGGGGCGGCGGGGTCGGCGGCGGGTGGTACGACGGCGGCGGGAGCACGTGGCGGCGACGAATCTGGCGGTGGCGGCACGGAAATCGAGGTAGGGCGGGGCATGGCGCTAGGGTTTCGGGCGGGCTGGCGGCTCGCTCGGGCCGTCGGGCTTTAAAGCCGCCTGGGTGCAATGTCTGGTTCGGACACGGCCCGGTAAGGCGGTGGACTTTTTTAATTTATTTTTACAAAATTATTACGCGCATAAAAAGAAATAAAATAAATACTAAACGGACCCCAAAAATCCTGAAATAATTTTCCCCGTCCTCTAAAAATATAGCGGACAAAGTGAACATTTATTTGGGCCTCTAATGCAATTTTAAAAAACGCATATTTTTCCTAATTTAAATAAAAAGCGATAAAACTCCGAATAAAATACTTATTTGATGTTAATATTAAATCTCCAATATTTGTTTGTTTTTGGGAAGTCATTTTATCCCCTCTCTTTTATGTTTATAAAAGAAATATTTGAAGAGAAAATAATTAAAATCAAATGATCCTCTTTTCAAAATTTGAGAATACTCAAATATGAAAATAACAAAATCCCCAACTCTCTCCGTGGGTCCTTGAGTTGCGTAGAATTTCTAGGATCAAGCCAAAAGGCAATAAAATATGATATGAAATGATGATCTAATGTATAACATTCCAAATTGAAAATTTGGGATGTTACAAACCTACCCCCCTTAAGATGAATCTCGCCCTCGAGATTCGGGTTGGCTAGAAAATAGGTGAGGGTGGTCCTTCCGTAGGTCTTCCTCTCGCTCCCAGGTGGCTTCATCCTCAGTATGGTGGCTCCACTGAACTTTGCAGAACTTGATAACCTTGCTGCGTGTGACTCGGCTGACAAACTCGAGAATCTTCATTGGTTTCTCCTCGTAGGTCAAATCGCTATCCAACTGAATCGCTTCCAGTGGCACTGTATCTCTCAGAGGAATATCGACCATCTCAGCGTGGCACTTCTTCAACTAGGAAACGTGGAACACATCGTGAACTCCTAACAATCCTTCGGGCAACTCCAACTTGTAAGCAACTTCTCCCATACGTTCCAAAACTTTGTATGGTCCCACAAAATGTGGTGCTAACTTTCCTTAACTCCAAAATGCTTAAATCCTTGAAGTGGGGACACACGAAGATAAACTCTGTCTCCGACTTCATAAATCGTCTCCTTGCATTTAGAATCCACATAGCTCTTCTGCCTGGATTGGGCTACCTTGAGACTACTGCGAATCAGCTTAACCTTCTCTTCAGACTCTTTAATCAAATCTGGTCCAAACAACTGACGGTCTCCAACTTCATCCCACAACAATGGTGTCCTGCACCTCCTTCCGTACAAAGCTTCGAAAGGGGCCATCTTCAAACTAGCTTGATAACTGTTGTTGTAAGAGAACTCTGCATATGGCAAACTGTCGTCCCAACTAGATCCATAATCTAGTGCACAAGCTCTCAACATGTCCTCTAGAATCTGATTGACTCTCTCGATCTATCCATCTATCTGTGGATGAAAGGCTGTACTGAATTCTAGCCTAGTACCCAAAGTTTCATGCAACTGATTCCAAAACTTTGAGGTAAACTAGTTTCCTCTATCTGATACAATGGTCCTCGGAAATCCATGCAGACATACGATCTTGGTCATGCATATATTTGCCAACTTAGCACTGGTGGAAGTGGTCTTCACTGGGATGAAATGAGCTACTTTCGTCAACCGATCGACTACAACCCATATCGAGTCATAACCTGAACGAGTCCTCGGCAATCCCGTGATAAAATCCATGCCTAGCTTATCCCACTTCCATTCGGGTATCGGCAATGGCTGTAGCAATCCGGCTGGCTTCTGATGCTCTGCCTTCACACTCTGACATACATCACAAACTGCTACATACTCCGCAATATCCTTCTTCATTCCGGTCCACCAGAAACTATCCTTCAAATCCAGATACATCTTGGTATTTCCAGGGTGAATTGAATATGGCGAATCATGGGCCTCCTGTAGAATCAACTTCCTGATCTCCAGATCATTAGGCACATATACGCGGTCCTCAAACCATAAGGTATCGTGCTCATCCTCACGAAATCCCTTAGCTTTTTCCTTTGCTCATCCTCTCTTTTATCTTGGCAATCTCCTTGTCCGTCTTTTGAGCTTTCCTGATCTTATCCATCAATGTAGACTGAATCTCCAATGCTGCTACATAGCCTCTCGGAACTATCTCCAAGCATAGTTCATGAAGATCTTCTGCTAACTCCTGGGGTAACTCTCCGGTCATGAGTGTGTTGACATGGCTCTTGCGACTCAACGCATCAGCTACTACGTTAGCCTTTCCGGGATGATAATGCAATCTCGTATCATAATCCTTGATGAGCTCCAGCCATCTCCTCTGCCTAAGATTCAATTCCTTCTGCATGAAGATATACTTCAAACTCTTGTGATCCGTGTACACCTCACAATGGTTTCCGATGAGAAACTGTCTCCATGTCTTCAGCGCATGCACTACGACTGCTAACTCCAAACCGTGTGTAGCATAATTCAACTCATGGGTTTAAGCTATCGTGAGGCATATGAAACAACTCTTCCCTCCTGCATAAGCACTACTCCAAGTCCTCGACGAGAAGCGTCGCAATACACTTGATAATCCTTGCGTTGATCTAGCAGAATCAACATTGGAGCTATAACCAAACGTTTCTTCAACTCCTGAAAACTGGCCTCACATTCCTCAGTACAACTCCGTCATGGGCTTTGCAATCTTCGAGAAATTCTCAATGAACCTCCGGTAGTATCCTGCGAGTCCCAGAAAACTCTGGATCTCTCCAACTGACGTGGGTGCTTCCCAATTTGTCACAGTGACAACTTTGGTGGGGTCTACTGCTATTCCTTCTCCGGAAATAACATGTCCGAGGAATCCAACTTCCTTCAACCAAAACTCACACTTGATGAACTTGGCATATAACTGATGTTCTCTGAGCTTCCCAAGTACCAAATGCAAATGCTCCTTATGCTCATCTTCATTCTTCAAGTAGACTAATATGTCATCAATGAACACCACCACAAACTTATCCAAAAACTCCATAAACACCTTTTTCATCATGTTCATGAAACAGGCAGGTGTGTTAGTCAGACGAAATGACATAACGGTATACTCATATAGCCCGTACCTTGTGGTAAAAGCTGTCTTAGGTATATCCTGCTCTCGAATCTTCAGCTGGTGGTATCTTGACCGCAGATCGATCTTGGAAAATACTTTAGCTCCTTGCAACTGATCAAACAGATCATTGATCATCGACAGTGGGTACTTGTTCTTGATTGTCACTTCATTCAATCCCCGATAATCAACAACCATTCTCAACGATCCATCCTTCTTCTCCACTAGAAGCACTGGGGATCCCCAAGGTGATGAACTTGGGCGAATATAGCCTTTATCCAGTAACTCCTTAATCTGCTTCTTAATTTCTTCCAAATCCTCATCCTGTACGGTCTCTTAGATATTGGCCCTGTGCCTAGCAAAAGCTCAATCAAAAACTCAATGTCTCTATCCGGTGGCATGCCTGGCAACTCTTCTAGAAATACATCAGGGAAATCCTTCACCACTGGTACTTCCTCCTGTACAACTCCTGATAATGAATTCACTGGAGTCCTCTTCGGCACATGCCGGGATACATACTTAATCCTTCTTCCTTCTGGGGTGGTGAGCATAATCGACGTACTGGCGCAATCGATGTTTCCTCCATACATCTATAACCAATCCATACCCAAAATCACATCCAAACCTTGCGACTCCAAAATTATCAGGTCTGAGGGGAAAACATGCCTACCTATGGTCAATGGAATCTGAAAACATCCTTGGCTTGCCATATGGTCCACTCATGGCGAGCTTACTAACATAGGTGTTCTAAGAACTTTGGTGGGCAGTTTATACTTATCCACAAATCCCCTTGATATGTATGAATGCGATGCACCAGTATCAAAAAGAACGATTGCAGTAAATGACTTAACCAAAAACTTACCTATTACTGCATCTGGCTGTGCTTCAAACTCCTCCACGTTAACGTGGTTCACTTGTCCCCTGTTGAAAGGGTTGGGCTTCTTCCCAGAGCTACCATTGCCATTGCCATTGTTGGCTTCAGAAAAATCCCTGGCGTAATGTCCATTCTTCCCGCACTTGAAACAAGTAATGTGACTAAGATCCTTCTTGGCGGGCATTGCTGGGTTGGAACGGCTCTGGCCATTGCTTCCTCCATTACCATTCCCATTCTTGGGGCCACTATGGTTGTGCGAACTTCCTCCATTGTGATTGTGACCTCCATGGTTATGTTGAAAGTGTCCTCCCAAGTTTGGGGTAAAACGTGACCTCTGCTGAGCTCCCGAATTGTACTTCCCTTGTCCATACTTCCTTTAGCGGTTGTCAATCTGGTGCTTCTTCCCTTCAGTCATGAGAGCTCTATATACCAACTCCTGGTAGTTGTTGAAGGTTGCCACCATCAACTACATGCTCAGCTCATCATTCAGTCCTTCCAGAAACTTCTCCTGCTTAGCTCCATCCGTCCGTAGCAATGTCATCTGGGGCATAACGTGCTAACTTACTAAAATCATCCACATACTGGCCCACTGTGCATCCTCCTTGGCGCAAGTTGCGAAACTCACGCTTCTTCACGGCCATAGCTCCTGCTGAAACATGGGTTGTGCGAAAAGCCTGCTGAAACTGGTCCCATGTGAAAGTGTCGATGGGGTAAGTGGCTGTGAAATTCTCCCACCATGATGTTGTGGGTCCATCAAGCTGATGTGCGGCAAAACGCACTCTCTCCGCATCTATGCATCCTGTAGTGGTCATCTCCCTTCCAATCTTGTGGAGCCAATCATCTGCAACAATCGGCTCGGTGCTACTGGAGAACACCGGCGAATTCAGCCTTTAGAAACGGGCTAAGTGATCAACAGGTGGTGGTGGTGGTGGGTTGTTGTTGTTGTTGTTCCCCTGATTCTGATTCTGGACTAGTATATGCATCAATGCATTCTGCTGCTCGATCAACTGAGTGAGCTCTAGTGGGAAAGCAAATCCATTGTCGCGTCTCGGAGGCATCTGATGGGTTCAGAAAAGATGAGAAAACAGAATAGAATGAGATCTAGAGGGAAAACACTACCCATATGCACATGAGACAAACACAATCATATCACTTCAATCAAAACAAACATGGGCATACAATCAGTCTAACTATTGTTACAAAAGCGCTTGGACTATACTATGTACATGGGGGAATACTGCTACTGATATGGTGTTCAAAGCTTCATCAACAAAGTCATCATTGTTATCGTCGGGGTCCGAGTCGGTGTCGTTGATGATGATGTAGTTCTCCGGGCAAGTGGAATCGTCGTCTTCTCCTCCTGGCGCGGGGTCTCCCATGAATACTCCTAGCTTCTTGATTAGATCATCATTCTTCTCCACGAGTATCGTCATTTCCTCCTCATATCCATCGCGTGTAGACTTGAGTTCTTCCTCCAGCTCCGTGATCCGGGTCATTGCCTTCTTCAGATATATCATGCCTGCGCACATCTGGTTCTCCTGGCGACGAATATGCTGGTTTAACTCCTGGATGAAAGCTGCAATGGATCTATCCTTCCTAGCGTTGATCATCTCCCATTGTTCATCTCGGCGCCCACAAATCTGGTAGATAGTATCCTTGAGATCCTTGTGGTAAACTTCTCCAATGCATCCCATGGTAATGTGGGCTCCCATGCTCTTTCCTAAACTCTAGGTTGGTGCATCAAAGGAAAACTCTATGGGCTCAGTGACTGGCATGAACGTCCTTCCTGGAACTGAACTCGAATCATCCAACGCTCCTCTTCTAGTAAAGTGGCGATGTAGGTACCGGTGAAGCTTGGTATTCCAATGTTCAGGTATCTAGTAACTTCCTTCAGGTGTCGTCCAAAAGGTGTATCTTCATCTGGTTGTGTGAACTTGTTCCTTGTATCGGCCATCCTAAAGAGTAGAAAAGGGAGAGGAGTCAGAAATGAGGAGAGAGTAGTGATCTAGGGCTTTAGCTTAGTGGTCGTGTCCTACATTCAGCGTGTCCTCTGATACCATCTTGTAGCGACCAGACCTCAAACAGTCTGACCTCTGTGCATCAGTGTCATCCCTAGATCGGTAATGCTGACACGCATAGTACTTGAAGGATTTATAATAGAGTAGCAACCACACCTATTACATCGAATGTCTCAAAAGAGAACTTATTACAATAAATATGGCTTAAGGACATCTAAATACGATAACAACGGAAGGCTTGGAAGATAAAGTGAGTCCATCAACTCCAACGGCATCACTGAGTGAAAGACAACGACCTATGGCACCTTACTTGTCGTCAGAAAAGTCTGCAACATGAACGTTGCAGCCCGAAACAGGTCAGCACATGGAATATGCTGGCAATGTAACACAAGAGAGTAATGAACAGAATAAACCCTATCACTACATGCATGTATGGCTGGTGGAAAGCTCTATGGTTACAGTTTTGCATAAAGCCAGTTTTTCCCTACAACAAAGTAATAAATTTTATTTAACTATCATGGTGGTTGTTAAACATTGAGAAGGTTCCTCCAACTCAATCGCCAATCAAATTAATTTAAGAGTGATGAGATCAACTTGATAATCCAAGAACTAGATACTCAAGACATCCATAACCGGGGACACGGCTAACCATGATTAGTTTATACACTCTGCAGAGGTTTGCGCACTTTTCCCCACAAGACTCGAATACATCCATGGTCGGCGAATCGAGACACCGCCTTTCGGAAGCAATAACTCTTTACTCTGGGTGGACAGTTACACCTACTTTCCCCTACATCTGCTAGCCCACCACTGAAAGAGGTCTTGCAACGTACTTAACTATGCTAGAGCCCATAATAGCTTGTGGCTGCACACGGAATTTTCTAGCATGAATAATCTTATTGTCCCTTTGAGCCTGGGTGGCAGACCGTAGGATGATCACACAGGTACTCCGGGATATCCTAGGACAACACTGGATTCTCCAGGTGCCATGACAACCACTGGGTACACGAGGGTAACTTCAAGCAATCCACCCAGATGTGTATTAAAGTAGCCACCTTAGTTTCAACCATTATGTAATAATACTCACATCTGTCATGAATCACTCGATCCAAATCACGTCTACGAGCATAGCATAGCAATATAAGCAACATAGAAGTAACTCCCAAAGGTTTGATAAATAACAGGACAATAGGTACTACCTCATCTACTTCCCAAAACCCACATATTAAATCAGATCCTAACCATGCAATTGTTTGAGGATTGATCTAATGCAATAAAACTGGGTTGTAAAGAGGTATGATCAAAGTGTTACTTGCCTTGCCGATGATCCGTGAAACCTAGAGACTCGTAGTAGCACGCTTCACACTCCGGGTACTCTGTCACAAACAAACAATCATACAATAGGAACTCAACTAGAAGCATGGGTAAAACTCAAATAAGAGATCTAACTATAAAGTTCAACTTAAGAACTTCGGTTTGCAAAAAGAATCAAATCAAACGAAGCAACGAAACTCAAACTTTGAAAGAAACAAGCTCCGTTTACTAATCTGGACTAGAGTCAAATTTTACAGTAGCAAATACATGTTCAAGTTGGTTAAACAGAAAGACGGTTTCGATACAAAACTCTAGGCGCTTGAATTGCTTGATTCCATTAAACAAGTGAAAAGATAAACTAAAATGAAAATCAGGGCAGAAATCGCGATCAAAAATAATCACGGGAAAACCCTGGAATAAGAAAAGGTGACGAATAGGCTAACGAACGAACGTTCGCTGTCTGCGGCTAACGAGTGAAAACCGTTCGTTAATTTAGCTAAATAACTAGACCGGAAAAAAATAAAACCGATCTAATTAAAAAATATAACTGCAGTTCTAAAAAAACCGCATGGTTTTCTATCGAAAACCGGCGACAGCGGCGGCTACCTCGGGACGGACGGCGGCGGCTCCGGAAGGGTTCTGGCGGTGGCGGGCCGAAGGGCAGCGGGCGGTGGCAACGGCGATCGGCGGCGGGGCGGCGGCAAAGGGCGGCGGGAGTGGTGCGGCGGCGGCGGATCCGGCGGCGGCGGTGAATCCGGCGGCAACGGCGAATCCGGCGGTGGCGGTGTGAAAATCGAGGCGGGGCGGGGCGCTAGGGTTTTGGGCGGGCTGGCGGCTCCCTCGGGCCGTCGGCCTTTAAAGACCGCCCGGGTGCGGTGTCCGGGTCGGACACGGCCCGGTAAGGCGGTGGACTTTTTTAAAAAAATTATTCCATGCAAAAAAACAAATAAAAGAAATACTAAACGTACCCCAAAAATCCTGAAATAAATTTTCCCCGTCCTCCAAAAATATAGCGGACAAAGTGAACATTTATTTGGGCCTCTAATGCAATTTTGAAAAACGCATATTTGTCCTAATTCAAATAAAATAGCGATAAAACTCCGAATAAAATACTTATTTGATTTTAATATTAAATCTCCAATATTTCTTTGTTGTTGGGAAGTCATTTTATCCCCTCTCTTTTATGTTTATAAAAGAAATATTCGAAGAGAAAATAATTAAAATCAAATGATCCTCTTTTCAAAATTTGAGAAAACTCAAATATGAAAATAACAAAACCCCCAACTCTCTCCGTGGGTCCTTGAGTTGCGTAGAATTTCTAGGATCAAGCCAAAATGCAATAAAATATGATATGCAATAATGATCTAATGTATAACATTCCAAATTGAAAATTTGGGATGTTACATTCATACACTGCCACTCGCGATACCCACGACGCCGCTACAACCCACGGCACGCACCACATCCCCCGACGTGCGCCTCACCCCTCTAGGCCGCACTGCCCCTCTGCCTTTGTGTGCATGACATGTGGGACAGCTAAAATGTGGCGAGCATCAAGGTTCTACCACAGCCACACGTGATTCCCATGACACCGCTCGAACCATGACACCACACGTCCCCCGACCTGCGGCTCACCCCTCTAGGCCCCACTGCCCCTCTTCCTTTGGGAGCATGACATGTGGAGCAGCCACCTATCGGATCCACTGAAGCTCAGTTCCGTGGGCCCCGAGAGGGAAATGTAACTCCTGCGCCAGGCCTTGTGGTGCTACCACTGCACGAACTCGTGCCAAACTTTAGATTTGTTTCTTACTAGCAAGATGCCCGTGTGTTGCACGAAACATGAAGATGCATTTGTATGAGTAGTTTATCTTGTGGGAGAAAAGGATGAACGAGGGAAGGCCTTATTTGGAAACATGGAGAGGGGTGTGGGTATCTTTTTGCAAAATTGCCATGGTTTCCTTCCATGGACATCTACGCCTCATAACACCCCGACGTCCGGCTATGGCACCCTCGCCATGGCCAGGCCACCACTAGCCGGTTCAACTGGAACGAGTGAGTCATGAATGCCGCCGCGACAACAGCCAGCTGGGCATCTCGAACCACACAAATGCCGCTTCCCCATAGCCAATCTACGCTGGCACGTGGCTGCACGCTATTGTGTCGCGCATCAATGTATGACGGTAAGAACGCCTCCAGGCTCGGGCTACGTAGAGTACATCACATTTGCAAACCGGTATCAGCTGAGCAGGTTCCTCCCGCCCACAAGCACATGCCTATACGTATCCAACATTCCAGCCTCGTCGCTGAGTGGTACATCCTCGGGATGGTGGAAGTGGTCGGAATCTCGAGCCGAAGTCAAAGCTATGTGCCCCGGGTAGATCACTGGCTCCCGCCCGAGCTCCCACACGACCGTCGCTGCCGTCGCAGCACTGACGATCGGGAGCAACACTCTGCCGCTCATCCTAAGTGCGAGCTAGTAAATGTAGTGTGACACATCACAACAGTCAAGCACCTCGACATGCGTCGGCCTGGAAGAGGCTTTTCTTGGCCACAAGCTCCATGGTCTCTTCCAAGATCGGTGTGCTACTGCAGTCGAACATGCGGGTAAAATACTACGGGACAACCTACATGTGCATGGCCCAGACATTGATGTTGGAGTGGAGGAGGTGGTACTCGCTGGCGCCGCAACGTGCTACATGGCTAAGGCAGGCACCTGTTGCGACGCTCTGGCTTTGGCACCGTCATTGTCAACACAGCTGATGATCCGGAGGAGGACGAGCAGGAAAGGAAAGGGTCTTGCATGCGTGTACAGATTCATGCAGGAAATTATTTCCTGGAAATACAACCTTTGTTTACCTTTCTTTCAGTCTATAGATGACCCACACGAGGAAATCTATTATAATTGTTGGATGAAAATTAGTGGTGCGGGAGTACGGACCGAAGCATGGGAGGGGAGCATGGAAGCCTCGTCCGCCGACCTGCGCCTCACCCCTCTCGGTCCTACCGCTGCTCGGCTTTCATGAGAATGACATGTGGGCCAGCTGCATTTAAGGTCCGCATGTCATTGACTCATAGGCCGGTGCACTAAGCCACTGAAGCTCGGTCCCGTGGGCCCCGAAAGGGGGAAATGGCACTCCTGCGCCAGGCCTTGTGGTGCTCCCATAGTACGAACTCATGCCAAACCCGGAATTTGTCTCTTACTACTACCAATGTGTCGGCCCGTGCATTGCAATGGATCCAAAGCATCAATTTAGTGGAGTGCACTCTAAACACATTATCTATTTATTTTTCTCTAGCCTTTCCTAGCCATGCAACCAAGCCACATAAGCTTCATAGGTGGCACCCACATCATATTATTCATACTACGTTGACTAGAAAAAAGATAAATCACCCTAAACAAGATCTTCCCGTTTTTTGTTACTACGATATTGTGGCGTGCACGTACCTAGTTGTATAGTGGTAGTTCTAGTTGTAGTACAAACTTCATACTAGTAGGATTACTAGTACGGAGTGCTCCTACTCTCTTATTTTTGTGGGGAAGGAGTGCTCCTACTCTATCAACGAGCCCCATCTGTCACCAAATTTCTTGGCTTCTGTGCTACAACTAGATCTTCCCCTTGTTGCTGCTTTCCAACGCGGCGGATGGTGTGCGGTTTGCCGATAGTCGGTCCGCTCAACTGCGGTCCCACATGAAAGTGAAAATCCTAGGCAACACACCTTCCCTAGCTATGTGGCAGGCCATGGAGTACTCCCGATTCCCAGGCGTGTGGGGTGCGACACGAACGCGGCAGGCCTCTTTCTTTTACTAGCAATGTGCCCGTGCGTTGCAACGGATCCAAAGTAGAATAGTACTTGTTCACAAACTTGAAAGAAAACACTCTTTTATAGGAGTAGAGAAACATGTATAAATTGTACCTTTTGGTTCTGCTCCTTGGCACGATTGATAGATAGAAATAACGATTGGAAACGCTAGGGCGGGGCTTTTTCCGACAGATAAGTAGGGTAGTAGCTAGGTTGGCGTATCCTTGGTTTGGTTTCTAGCAAGATGCCCGTGCGTTGCATGAAGTTCATGGAAAAGGTAAGCACAACTTATAAACTGAGGATGGAGTACTAGTTACTGTGACGCATATAATTGCCTCCAAATGTGAGCAAAGGGATCGCACATGTCTGTATTGACTGGAATGAGAATGCAATAGTGCAATAAGAATTAAGGCCACAATGATGCGATCATAGTGGTGGTTACAGGAGGCAAGAAGAAAGATGCATCCATCAACGTACGATCTCCTCCTCCTCGACTCAGTGCGCCGGGCCACCGGCCAGCAACTTAGGAGCGACGGCTTTTGTGGCGAGGTCAAGGTGCTTCTTGACAAAGGCGTCTAATGCTTCCAGCTGGCTGAGGAAGGCCAACATCGCAGCGTCCTCACTGGCCTTGTACATACCTATGTACACAACTTCCTCGTACACGTGGATGTGTAGGTCGATGAATTCTTGCAGGGCGAGGCGCCTCGCGGGTGAGCGCGACCTCCAGGTGGACATTCTACTACCTCCGTCTCGGTGAATAAGTCATTCGCGTAGTTCTAGGTCGACGATTTAACTATATAAATATGTATTATATGTGACAAAAATATATATATTTAGAAACTACATCCGTGTAGAAATCTAGTGATATACTTTTCATGACTATAACACATATTTAATTCCTCAAATCGATGACCTAGAACTACGTGAATGACTTATTCACCTAGACAGAGGTAGCTATCAAATTGAATAGTACTGCACCGCCCGCTACACGCCTAGCTGAACAAGCCTCCTCACCTCCATCAAACGCCTCCGTTAAACCGAGAAACCTACTCCGGCCACACGTTCGTTCATGAGCTGGCTGGAATTAAACGGAATACCGGCCGAGCTCCTCCCGTACGCCCTCAGTTTAAACGAGGCTAGACACCGGCCAAGCTCCTCCTTCTACATCCCACATGCCCCGATCGCTGGCTCGACACCTTCCACCCAAATCACCGACCCATCCTCCAAATAAGTGCCGCCCTAATCCATGGTGCACGGAGTATAGCAAGGAGCTCAAGGAGCATTTGGCAGCGGAGAAGCAAATCATGGCCGCACACGCAGATGAGGTTGTGATGGTTGCCATTCATGCTGACCCCCAGATCTTGGAGGAGCACCTCAGCATCGAGGCCACCATCGATGCCTCGCGCGCCAACGCTGCCACGCGGTTGGCTCCTTTAAATGACAGTTCGTGGCATTTTCTTGAGGCTACCATCGGTGCCTTTGACGAAGCCAACGAGGTGTTTTCTCAGCGTGCTCGTGCTTACCTCAACTCAAGAGCTAGCAGGATGGTGCCTACAGCGGCTTAGGGAACTCACCACTACGAGGAGGGCACCCACGATGTGGAGGCCTTGCCCTCTTCCAAGTCCAAGGAGTCAATCATCATCGATATCTCCGACGATGAGTAGTAGCTTGTCTTATTAGCTCAATATAAGGACCTATGTTCAGCTAGCTAGCTATGCTGATTAAGCATGTTCGGTTCACCTGTCGCATGTGTTGCTCCTGTCTTTCCTTAACAAATTCTAGTGAATTGTCCTATGTACTTTACCATGCAATCTGATCCTCTAGTATATATGTTCTATATATCATGCAATGTGGTGCTCACTTATTAACTGTTTGGTTAATTTGTTGTCGTGTCCAGTTAACTGTTTGGTTCAATTCTGCAATATGATGTTCAATTCTTGTGGGTGCAATTTTATATTGTCTTGCATGTGAGAAATAAATCAAATTTGGTTGTACAAAATACATGAGAAACAAATACAATTGCTATATTTCCAAGTTGTTAAGCATGCTTGATTTGGTTAAATGTCTGATCTTCTAGTATGTTATATATTGTGCAATGTGGTGCTCAGTTAATGTTTGGTTCATTTATTGTGGTGTTTAGTTAACTGCTTGGTTCAATTCTACAATGGGATGTTCACTTCTTGTGGGTGCAGTTTTGTATTGTCTTACATGTGTGTAGGATCGAAAGTATGTCTAGAGGGGGGTGATTAGACTACTTGACCAAATAAAAATCTAGCCTTTTCCCAATTTTAGTTCTTGGCAGATTTTAGCAACTTAGCACAAGTCAAGCAATCAACCTACACATGCAATTCTAAGAGTATAGCAGCGGAATGTAAAACAATTGCATATGAAGGTAAAGGGAGGAGTTTGAGGAAGCAAACGCAATGTTAACACGGAGATTTTTTATCCGTGGTACCGATAGGTGGTGCTATCGTACATTCACGTTGATGGAGACTTCAACCCACAAAGGGTAACAGTTGTGCGAGTCCACGGAGGGCTCCACCCACGAAGGGTCCACAAAGAAGCAACCTTGTCTATCCCACCATGGCCGTCGCCCACGAAGGGCTTGCCTCACTCGGGTAGATCTTCACGAAGTAAGCGATCTCCTTGCCCTTACAAACTCCTTGGTTCAACTCCACAATCTTGACGAAGGCTCCCAAGTGACACCTAGCCAATCTAGTAGACACCACTCTCCAAGAGGTAACAAATGGTGTGTTGATGATGAACTCCTTGCTCTTGTGCTTCAAATGATAGTCCCCCCAACACTCAACTTTCTCTCTCATAGGATTTGGATTTGGTGGAAAGAATATTTGCATGGAAAGCAACTTGGGGAAGGCTAGAGATCAAGATTTATGTGGTTGGAATGGAATATCTTGACCTCAACACAAGTGTAGGTGGTTCTCTCTCAGAAAATGTATGTTGGAAGTGTAGGCATGTTCTGATGGCTCTCTCCACGAATGAAGAGTGGGTGGAGGGGTATATATAGCCTCCACACAAAATCTAACCGTTACACACAATTTACCAAACTCGGTGGGACCGAATCGTGAAACTCGGTCAGACCGATTTAGTTTATAATGTGACCGTTAGGCATTTCGGTGGGACCGACATGTCAACTCGGTGGGACCGATATCGTTAGGGTTAGGGCATAACTTAATCTCGGTGAGACCGATTACACAAACTCGGTGAGACCGATTTTGGTAATAGACAAACAGAGAGTTGGTCAGGCAAACTCGGTGGGACCGATTCACTAATCTCGGTTGGACCGAAACGTTACGAAAGAGAAAAAGAGAGTTTGCATTGCAATCTCGATGGGACAGATCGCTCATTTAGTTTGATGAAACGTTATGAAGGGAAAGAGAGAGATTACAATCTCATCTTGGTGAGACCGAGATCCCTATCGGTGAGACCAAAAAGACTAGGGTTTCTGGCAGTGGCTATGTCAACTGAACTCGGTGGCACCAGATAGAAAGTTTTGGTGAGGCCGAGTTTGACTTTTGGTTTGGGACATATGTGGATGTGAGAAAGTAGTTGAGGGTTTTTGGAGCATATCACTAAGCACTTTGAGCAAGCAACTCATTAAGCAACACCTCACCCCCTCTTGATAGTATTGGCTTTTCTATGGACTCAATGTGATCTTGGATCACTAAAATGAAAAATGTAGAGTCTTGTGCTTTGATCTTGAGCCAATCCTTTTGTCCTTAGCATTTTGAGGGGTCCACGTATCTCATCCATGCCATGCCAAACATTGAGCTTTCCTGAAATATTTATCTTGAAATAGCATTAGCTCAATGAGCTATATGTTGTTAGGAATTACCAAAACCACCCAGGGATAGTTGCACTTTCAATCTCCCCCTTTTTGGTAATTGATGACAACATGTAGATCAAAGCTTCAACAAGTGATAATAGGATTGAAAAACATCATCGCTTTGAGAAGTATGTGATAGGCAAGTGCTCCCCCTAAATTTGTGCATTATTTAAAATTTGCTTTTGAATGCAAATGCACAATCGATTAGGAACATGGGTTACTCTTCCATGTCACATACATCTTGGTGGAGCGCTCAAAATGATAGAAGTTAAAAGCATGCACTCATCACCAAGCAAGTGAATGATCATATAAGGATATAAGAGATAATATCATCCAACAAGCATTAAGGGTAGCATATGATCAAACACATGATCGAACAAGTAAACAAGTATCTCACAAGCTGACAATCAAGAAGTTCAACCAAAGACAAGAGAGATAAAAAGCTACACTCTCTCTTGAAGCCTATGATCTATAAATTTTCTCCCCCTTTGGCAACAAGTTACCAAAAAGTTCAAAAAATGCATAGTGCTAAAGGACTCTCAGGCTTGGTCTTCGGGAGGTGGTGTAGAGATGGCTCCAAGGATGAAAGCTTCTATTGATGTAGCTGGAGCTGGTGGACTGGCTGCTGGAGGTGGCACTGGAGCTGTAGTAGCTGGTGCTGATATTGTAGCTCTAGTATCTGTGACTGGCATTGCAGCAGACCTCTGACTCCTGGGCACTCTAGTGAAAGCATCTGTAGTAGACTTGCCCTTTTTCTCCTCCACTTCCTCCTGAAGTTGCTCAACTACTGACTGGATCTCAGTTACCTTGACATCAAGATCATAGAATTTCTGCTCAATGATCCTCTCCAAGCTCTCCTGGTTTTGAGTCAGGGTGGCCAAGCCCTTCTCAATCCTCAAAGTGGAGGCAATCAGATATCCAAGTTGATCTTGCTTGCTCTTCAAGAATATCTTAGATGCTTCTTCAGCAGTTGGCATCTTTGCAGCTTTCTCTGCACCTTGCCTTCTCTCTCTTCTCATGTGCTTGCACAGATGATGGATCTTCTTCATTCATAACAACAGTGTTGTCCTCAAAGTCTAGCTTGAGGGGTAAGTGCTCCTTGTCCAACAAATATGTGCCTATGGCCATCTTGGAGTTGATGAGCATCTGAATCTGTGGAACATACCCACAAGATCTCTTCTGATCTGTAGCTGTCCTCTTGATTGTTTCCACAATCAAACTCATCACCTTGAACTTTTGAGGAACATCAAATATATGCAGCAAGTTGATGGAGTGTCCTCTGATCATTCTGTGATCTCCTGACTTTGGCAACAGAGTGTGCCTCAGAATTGTATTGATGGTTGGCAGCCCTGACAGCAAGTGCTTCACTGAGCCAAACTTGTGAGTCTCTAGATCTGCATCAGGAATCTCCTTGTACATGCTGGCCAATGAGTTGTGATTCTTCTTCTTCTTGGCATAGACATCCAAGTCATCCTCATGAGCTTCTGGGGCATTGATCAATCGAGCCCACTCATCAACTGTAGATTGGTACCTTGTACCCTCTGACATCCACACAATTTTTCCGTCTGGATAGAAATGAGCAGTTGAATAGAATTGCATGATCAGGTCATCATTCCATTTGGTAAGCTTCTGGCCGACAAACTTGTCAACCTCACATGCCTTCAAGCTTTCATATACACCTGGGAAGTGCTCTTCGTTCTCTCTTATGTAAGTCTAGTCCACCCATCTCATGTCACACACTATGGGCTTCTTGTCAAGTAGGATTGTCTCATAGAAATCTTTTTGTTCCTTTGTGTGGAACCTGTAATCCACAGCAGTTCTCCTCCTGACACCATAGGGGTCAGCCTTTCTCCACTATATCAGTCCTGCATCCTTCCTGATCCTCATGTCCTCTGCAACAGGATGTGCATCATTATGCTCAGGGTCTTTGGCTTTAGCTTTCTTAGCACTTGGGCTTCAGCTTCCTCTTCTGCAGCTTCAGGCACTGGGGCCTTGTTCTTCTCCTCAGCAGGGATACTTCTTGTGTTCCCCTTGGGTTTAGAGTTTTGAGTTGGAGCAGCAGTCTTGGGAGCAGCTTTGGGCTTAGATGGAGCAACCCCTGATCTGATAGCATCTCCCATGAGTTTCTGAGATTTGGGTGCTGGAGCAGCATCCTCTTCCTCTTCATCATCTGATCTCACCATTGTGGACTTTCCAAGAACTTTGGCTATAGTTATTCTTGCCCTCTTATTTTCCTTGTCTTCACCAGCTACTTCTTCTTTAGATTCAATGGTGAACTTCATAGTTTCACATGTGGCAACCTTCCTGGGTTTGGATGTAGGCACTCTCCTGGCATGTGCCTTCTTGTTCATGCCTGGTTTAGTTGATGTAGCAGTGCCAAATTCTTTCTTCACAACTTTCCTCTTGGAAATGGCGTCATCATCAGCTGCAATATAATCTTCATCCTCTGAATCAGAAGTTTTCTTCTTCCTTGTTCTAGTAGCTGCCTTGGGCAAGTTACTAGGTGTTCTCCTGCTGCCCTCATCATAGCTGCTGGAGGGACTAGTGCCCTCACTCATCTATCCTGGTTGTTCAGACCTGTTCTGGCTGTCACTCTGGTCAGACATCTTGCAGTCAACTATCAGTAGATCCTGTGAATAAGTTGTAGATGAGGTAGAGTAGATGAGCATCACAAAGTACAAAGGGTTTGCAAAACAATTGAGTCAAAAAATTAGTTTTAGTTCTCCACAGAAAGCATTTCGGAGCTACCGATTTGTAAACTCGGTGATACCAAAGCAGCTTTTGGAACCTAAACTAGTGAACTCGGTCAGACCGAGTCATAGTTCGATGGCACCAAGACTGCTAGGGTTTCACAGAGAATCGAACTTGGTCACACCGATTTGCAATTCTCGGTCAGACCGAAAATCGCATGTGCAATGGCCTAAGCCAAATCGGTGATACCAATTTCAACAACTCGGTCGGTCCGAGATGAGTTCGATGGAAACTTAACCCTAAATTTTCAAATCAAATCTGATCTACAGGATGTTTTCGCTGGACAGGATGATTTCATACGTGGCAAGAATCATGGCAAAGCAATGTGCTATGAATCGGAGTTAATGAATAGCACAAAGTATCAAGTTCATACCCTAACTCGGCGGTGAATTTGCTACGGCGGCAACGGCGGGGCTGATTGCTATTGACGGCGGTGGAGACCAGCGGCAGGAGGTCGCTGGCAGCGAGAAGACGAACTAGAGAACCGAAGAGGCAGAGCAGGTTACGAGCGGGTGAAGGGTTTCGAATTTTTTTCAGAAATTTGACCCGTCTGTATATATAACCTGACCCTGTCGGTGTGATCGAGTGGAACAACTCAGTGGCACCGAGATGCAAAAGTGCGAGTAGTTACTGCAACTCGGTGTGACCGAAAGTTTCTAATCGGTTGCACCAAGATTGAAAACCTAGATCAACTTATTGATCTCGGTATGATCGAAAGGGGTGAATCGGTTAGACAGAAATGCACAAAGAGGTTTTGGAAGTTTAAGTATATGACGAATCGGGGACTCCGAGTGCTCCTCACACAGAGTGGTTCGAATCTGACTTGATCAAACTTTGTGATGTAGCATGAATAGAGTTTGAGACGAAGAAAGCATAGATACCTAGAGGGAGTTCTTAGGCATTCTTGTCCATCCATTTGGCAAAAGAGAAAAAGCCAAACAATCAAAGCAACAAATGGATGTCCTCGAATGAGTAAAATATGCATCCAACATTCTCACACAATAAAATGACAAATGAAATATGTGACAAAGCATGCACAAACACTCTAGCATCTATCAAGCAATTGGCGATGACTAGGTCATCTATATATGAGTATATTGACTTAGGAGTTAAATGAGAACATTTGACCATAGGTCATACTCATCGTTTAAGCACAAGTGGGGTTACCACTTTTACATAAAGCATTGTTGTGCTCACACCATTAGAGTTGCTTTAGCTCAATTCTTAGAGTAAAGCTCCACCTAGATGTGATATCTTCCCTAAGAGGGATGTACTAACCTTGGGTTTTGTCGATAATGACTTCATGTAGGTGTTGAAGATGTGGAAGCTCAATGTTGATGTAGATCATTCGGAGCAATCCATTGGAGTGAGTTGCACTTTCAATACCTACACGGGTTAGTCCCACAAGGAACAAGCGAAGATATCCATAGACATAGAGTGATGATTGCACAAGGTGTTGTCCATGAAAGCATTAGGTTACCTTGTTCCTCGTCTTATCCACAAGAGGGTTTGTGACTCCTTGGACTAGTGCAAGATATGGAAGTTGTTTGCACTTGTCCTTGACAAAATGATAAGAGTGAAGTATGTTGGCGGAGTCACCCTCAAGAACTCTCTAGTTCTTCTTCTTAGGGATCCAAACCATCTTGATGGGAATCCTTGGAGTTGTAGCCGTACTTGATGAAGTAGAACTTGATGTAGTCTTGGGAACCCACTTGACCAATGCCTTAGGACCTTCTTCAAATGCATCAATCTCCTATTGAAGCTTGTCCTTGCCTTTTTGCTTGTGGTCTTGTGGTGGAAGATCATCTTGAGCTTGTGTTCCTTTGAAAGAAGTAGGATCGTACTTGTCTTGTTGAGGAACAAACTTCGTCTTGGGGTATTGATCTTCTTCCCACTCAACTCCATTGGCATTGAACTTTCGTTCAAAACCAACACCTTAATTCTTCCGGTGCCTTCCTTGCTTGTGTACAATCTCCTTGAATTGCTTACTTCCGTCAAGGCTCTTGTAAACACCTTTCTCTATAGTTCCCTTCAATAAGCTATTTTCTTGCTCAAGTGTAACTTGGCTAAGAGAAGCATTAGTGGAATCAAGAGAACTACTAGAAGCAACAACATTGGATTTAGCATGATTGTTGTTACTAATAGATGAAGAATCTTTCTTGTTCTTGTTGTTAGATTTAACATGTGGCATGTAAGTAGACAAGAGTAAATGCTTGGCAATGTAAGAAGAACTTTTCTTGCGAAGATCATCATTGATTGACTTTAAAAACTCATGCTCTTGCTCAAGGTTGAGATTTCAAAGCGTAACTTCTCACGAGTCTTTAAAAGTTCTCAATGATCTTCCAAGATAGTTTCATGAGCTAACTTAAGAGTGTTTAGTTCTTTAGTTAGGCGCTCAATCTTCTCCTTATCATTTTCTTTGTTTTATCTTGATTAGCATGATTAATTGACGTTTCATCATAGTATTCATCACTAGAGTTGTCAACAAGTAAATCATCATCACCTAACAAGTCATCTTCATCACTATTGAAATCAACATACTCGGGGTGTGATACCTTTGGGCCTTTAGCCATGAAGCATCTTCCAATTCCTTCATTTGGTGAGTCAAATATGTCGTAGGAGTTGGTTGACACAAGTGCTAGACCGGCAACACCTTCATCTTGAGTATATTCGGAGTCGGAGTGATAGCTTCCCTCGGAGTGATTGTCGGAGTAGGAGTCGGATCCGGATACCCATTCACCAACATGAGCTTGATGTCTTCGTTTTGTGTAGCTCTTTGATGATTTGTCCTTCCTTTCCGAATCCTTGCTTCTGCGGGATGTTCTTCATTCATAACGATCATCTCTACTCTTCCTCTCTCTTGGTGGTGATTCTTCTCTTCTACTTCTTCTTTTTGAAGAATCTTCTCTTCTTTTGCAGGGAGCCGTACACTCATTGGAATAGTGTCCGGGTCTTCCACAATTGTAGCCATTACGCTCATGACTAAAAGACCTTTTGTCATTGTAGGACCTTGACTTGGAACTTCTTTCCTTGCTTCTACTCTTGTAGAACTTGTTGAAGTTCTTCACCATTAGGCTCAATTCTTCATTGAAGGTTTGTTTCTCACTTCATCATGTGAGAGCTTCACATGAGGCTTTGTAAGCACCACTTGACTTGTTGTGGAGCTCTTCCTTATCCTTGAGTGACATCTCATGAGCAACAATTCTTCCAATGACTTTCGTTGGCTTGAGATCTTCATAATTGGGCATCATTTGGATCAATGTGCACACGGTATCATATTTTCCATCCAAGGCTCTTAGGATCTTCTTGATGATGAATTTAGCGGTCATCTCTTCACTTCCTAAGCCGGCAATCACATTTGTGATGAGAGCAAGCCTAGAGTACATTTCAGAGATGCCTTCACCATCCTTCATTTTGAACTTGTCAAGTTGACTTTGAAGCACATCCAATTTGGATTCCTTGATGGAGTCGGTACCTTGGTGCATATCAATCAAAGTATCCCAAATTTCCTTTGCAATCTAGAGACGGCTGATTTTGTTGAATTCTTCGGGGCACAGTCCGTTGAAGAGAATATCACAAGCTTGAGCATTGTATTGCAGCAACTTCAACTCTTCCGCGGTAGCTTCACGGTTTGGTTCTCTCCCATCAAAGAATTCACCTTGCAAGCCAATACACACAATAGCCCAAACGGCGGGGTTATGTCCAAGAATATGCATTTTCATCTTATGCTTCCAACTAGCAAAATTTGTACCATCAAAGTAAGGACCTCTACGGTGGTAATTTCCCTCACTAGATGCCATACTCTCCTAGGTTGTGAAACCAAGGCTATGACCACCAAAAGATATGGAAATCAAAAAGCAAATGGAGACCAAAGCTCTGATACCACTTGTAGGATCGAAAGTATGTCTAGAGGGGGGGTGATTAGACTACTTGACCAAATAAAAATCTAGCCTTTTCCCAATTTTAGTTCTCGGCAGATTTTAGCAATTTAGCACAAGTCAAGCAATCAACCTACACATGCAATTCTAAGAGTATAGCAGCGAAATGTAAAAACAATTGCATATAACGGTAAAGGGAGGAGTTTGAGGAAGCAAACGCAATGTTCACATGGAGATTTTTTATCCATGGTTCCGATAGGTGGTGCTATTGTACATCCACGTTGATGGAGACTTCAACCCACGAAGGGTAACGGTTGCACGAGTCCACGGAGGGATCCACCCATGAAGGGTCCACGAAGAAGCAACCTTGTCTATCCCACCATGGTCGTCGCCCACTAAGGACTTGCCTCGCTCAGATAGATCTTCACGAAGTAGGTGATCTCCTTGCCCTTACAAACTCCTTGGTTCAACTCCACAATCTTGATGGAGGCTCCCAAGTGACACCTAGCCAATCTAGGAGACACCACTCTCCAAGAGGTAACAAATGGAATATCTTGACCCCCAACACAAGTGTAGGTGGTTCTCTCTTAGAAAATATATGTTGGAAGTGTAGGCCTGTTCTGATGGCTCTCTCCACGAATGAAGAGTGGGTGGAGGGGTATATATAGCCTCCACACAAAGTCTAACCGTTACACACAATTTACCAAACTTGGTGGGAACGAATCGTGAAACTCGGTCAGACCGATTTTGTTCATAATGTGACCGTTAGGCATTTTGGTGGGACCGACATGTCAACTCGGTGGGACTGATATCGTTAGGGTTAGGGCATAACGTAATCTCGGTGAGACCGATTACACATACTCGGTGAGACCGATTTTGGTAATAGACAAACAGAGAGTTGGTCAAGCAAACTCGGTGGGACCGATTCGCTCATCTCGGTTGGACCGAAACATTATGAAAGGGAAACAGAGAGTTTGCATTGCAATCTCGGTGGGACCAATCACTCATCTCTCTTTGACCGAAACATTACGAAGGGAAATAGAGAGATTACAATCCCATCTCGGTGAGACTGAGATCCCTATCGGTGAGACCGAAAAGACTAGGGTTTCAGGCAGTGGCTATGTCAACTGAACTCGGTGGCGCCGGATAGAAAGTTTCGGTGGGGCCGAGTTTGACTTTTGGTTTGGGACATATGTGGATGTGAGAAAGTAGTTGAGGGTTTTTGGAGCATATCACTAAGCACTTTGAGCAAGAAACTCATTAAGCAACACCTCACCCCCTCTTGATAGTATTGGCTTTTCCTATGGACTCAATGTGATCTTGGATCACTAAAATGAAAAATGTAGAGTCTTGTGCTTTGAGCTTGAGCCATCCTTTTGTCCTTAGCATTTTGAGGGGTCCACGTCTCTCATCCATGCCATGCCAAGCTTTCCTAAAATATTTATCTTTAAATAGCATTAGCTCAATGAGCTATATGTTGTTAGGAATTACCAAAACCACACATGTATAGTTGCACTTTCAGTGTGATAAATAAATCGAATTTGGTTGTACAAAATACATGAGAAAGAAATACTACCTCTGTCTGGGTATAGATGTCCCAAAGACCAGATTTCTAGTACCAAGGCACTTTTCTTTCTAACTAAAGTAATGCTTTGATCCACCCCAAAAGCCTTCATGCATTCACTCACCTGTGAGTCTCTGTCCAATGGATAGCCAGCATGCTAGCCTGCCGCATCCTATTTCTCTCACCTCCCTCCTTGTGCTTCTCTCACGTCCTTCCATGCGCTAATGAACTGCATGCATGCAGCAGCTTACTTCACTTTTTTGCTTGCATGCGCAACACAATTAAACACTCGGCCTAGTAAATCCGTACAAAGCTCGTTGGCCAACCGACCCTCTAAACCCGGACGGAGGTAGTACAATTGCTATATTTCCAAGTTGTTAAACATGCCTGGTTTGGTTAACTATCTGATCTTCTAGCATGTTATATATTGTGCAATGTGGTGCTCAGTTAATTTTTGGTTCATTTGTTGTGGTGTTTAGTTAACTATTTGGTTCAATTCTTCAATGCGATGTTCAATTGTTGTGGGTGCAATTCTTTATTGTCTTCCATGTGAGAAATAAATCAAATTTGGTTGTACTAACTACATGAGGAACAAATACAATTGCTATATTTACAAGTTGTTAAGCATGCTTGGTTTCGTTAACTGTCTGATCTTCAATTAGGAGTTTGTTATATTGTGCAATGTGGTGCTCAGTCAATGTTTAGTTCATTTGTTGTGGTCTTTAGCTAATTGTTTGGTTCAATTCTGCAATGTGGCGTTCAATTGTTGTGGGCACAATTTTGTATTGTTATGCATGTGAGGAATAAATCGAATTTGGTTGTACTAAATACATGAGAAACATATACAATTGCTATATTTCCAAGTTCTTAATCATGCTTGGTTTGGATAAATGGCTTTTCCATGTGGCTTGAATTAATATGCTCAATCTGCAATGTGTTTATTTTCCATCAACATATTTTAATGATAGTATGCCAACCCTCACTTAACATGATCAATAACTACCTCATATGTGTTGTAGGGAAACAATGGGAAGCACCGAGGTTTACCATCAAGGTCTGCACATGCATGGTCCTTTGTCTAAAAGCACATTATTGTGCAATTGCAGGAATCATTCTAATATTTAGGTTTTTAACAATTTGGTCTTGCACATGTAGGTCCTGCTGTCAGAGGTTTTGACCCACTGTTCGACCCATGTTGCATATGGGGAAATGAGTTGTCCATTAATATCAGTCAAGTCAAGAAACTCGGGAAGATTGTCAATATAAATAAACTAGCGACGAAAAATAACAAGATCTTTGTCTGCACAATGACGAAGACATCAGTAAACTACAAGATGGTACTAACTCTTATACCTTGTCTCTTTTATTCCTTTGCACCATTTCCAAATTTAGAGAAGATATTTATGCATATCTTTTTTTCAGGCCTTTCCAAAGCAGTTCACTGATGATTACCTCTCAAACCACCTATATGGTTAGGAGGCGAGGAAGGTATTCATACAACACCCACGATACAATATTGAAGTCTTCCTCAAGAGGACGTAGGATGACCGGTCAATCATCCACAGGTACTGGCCTAAAGGTGCAAGGACCTTCAACATCATTGAAGGCATAATATTCGCCTTCCACTTCAGTAGTTTTCTAGATGGGATTCATCAGTCTATCTACCGTCTATGATGCTAATTTTCAAATGTTTAAGATTTTGCATGTGAAAGTTGGTGCCGGTACAGTTATGTAATGGCGTAGCTAGCTATAACAGCCCGAGACCGACGCATCAGATGCCTTCCAGTTATTTCGTTGTCGCCATGTGATTTATTTGTTTGTTGCATTCATCATCGCATCATTCGCATTGCATCGGCACTCCCTTGTCGTCAGTTTCAAAAACTTGCATTCGTTCATAGTTGTCGCCCCGTTGCTGTCCATGACCATTCTGGGTCCAACCACACTTGCACGTGCCCACGACACTATTAAATAATTATTTTCTAAGTGGGAATTAAATGTTCTCGGGATGGGTTGAAATTTGGCATGTGGTCTTGTTACATTGTAGATAGACCGCCTCCCAAATTTCGTCACATTCAGGGGTTCTTCGATACCCCAACGGTTAAACCTATAGCGGCACTATAGCAGGTAAATCGTGAGACCTTTTCGCAAATAAAACTTTTTGTCACGCCTCTCTCTCCTCTTCTCTCCCACAGCCCAAGGCCTCTCTCACAGCCAACTAGACCAACCTAGCCTACCCCCTTCGCCGCAGCCGTCTGATTGAGATCAAACAGCCCCGAACCGGACTCAAATCCCCCTCCATTTTGACCCTGCCTATAAGAGGAAAGCCTCCTCGGCCCGAAATGGAACCCTGACCCTCTAGCCCTCCCTAACCTACAGTGATACCGCCACTCAGATTCAGTGCCGCCACACTCTCTCCTTTCCAAGTGGTGCCGCCGCCAGCCTCCACCCCGCGGGCTAGGATCTGTCCCGCTCAAGCCCATCTGTGCCCGATCCCGTACATCGCCACCTCCGAGCCTCGTCTTGATCCACGAGGAGCGGAGCTCTTCCCGATCCAGTGCGCCTCCACCAAACCTACGCACACCTCCTTGTCTAGTCGCCGAAACGATGCCACCGGTGACCACGACCAACCAGCCTGAAGCTCTGCCACCCTTCTCTCCCTTCGTACTCCCTTCTCTACCTCTATTCTCTCTCCTTCTCACATCTCTCTCTCGGGAAGCTCAGTCACCGCATGGATTAACCACCGCATGGATTCACACCCGCCACCTCTCGATCCTGCCGCCACCACCCGATCTGCTTTGCCCTCGGTGAAACCATCATCTCCGGCCATCCCGCAAGTCCCGCGCCTCCCACCTACTCCTTCAAGTTCTGCTGCGTCGCCTGTTTCCTTCCTGCTTGAACGAGGGAACAAGGAGAATGATTATGGCGCGTCCTCCGCTTGATCCGCCGCTCGCGTGCTTCTATTTCTTGACCTTGCATTGGTTTTTCCCATGAAGAGGAAAGGATGATGCAGCAAAGTAGAGATAAGTATTTCCCTCAGTTTGAGAACCAAGGTATCAATCCAGTAGGAGGTAAACGCAAGTCTCCAACCTATCCACCTGCATAAACAATCAAACACTTCCACCCAACGCAATGAAGGGGTTGTCAATCCCTTCACGATCACTTGCAAGGATGAGATAGAGATAGATATAAAAGATTACTAAAACGCAAAAAAAATAAAAGTAAATAAATTGCAGCAAGGTATTTTTGGGTTTTTTGGTTTATAGATCTAAAAATATATGATGGAAAATAGACCCGGGGGCTGTAGGTTTCACTAGAGGCTTCTCTCTTGAAGGAAAAGAATATAGTGGGTGAACAAATTACCATTGACCAATTGATAGAAAAGCGCAAAGTTATGACGATATCCAAGGCAATGATTATAAATATAGGCATCACGTACATGTCAAGTAGACGGACTCCTTCCTGCATCTACTACTATTACTCCACACATCGACCGCTATCTAGCATGCATCTAGAGTATTAATTTCATAAGAACAGAGTAACGCCTTAAGTAAGATGGCATCATGTAGAGGGATAAACTCAAGGAATATAATGAAAACCCCGCCTTTTTACCCTTGATGGCAACAATACAATACGTACCTCGCTACCCCTACTTTGTCACTGGGTGAGGACACCGCAAGATTGAACCCAAAACTAAGCACCTCTCCCGTTGCAAGAAAAACCAATCTAGTTGGTCAAACCAAATTGATAACTCGAAGAGAAATACAAAGATATCGAATCATGCATATAAGAATTCAGTAAAGGCTCAAATAATATTCATAGATAATCTGATCATAAATCCACAATTCATCGGATCTCAACAAACACACCGCAAAAGAATATTACATCGCATGGAACTCCAAGAACATCGAGGAGAACATTGTATTGAAGATCAAAGAGAGAGAAGAAGTCATCTAGCTACTAGCTATGAACCTGTACGTCTATGGTAAACTACTTACGCTTCATCGGTAGGGCAATAGAGTTGATGTAGATGCCCTCCATGATCGAATCCCCCTCCGGCAGGATGCCAGAAAAGGCCCCAAGATGGGATCTCGTGGAAACAGAGGATTGTTGCAGCAGAAAAGTATTTTGGTGGACACTTATGTTCGTTTGGGAATATTTGGGAGTTTATAGAGCAAAAATTGGGGTTGGCCGAGTCCCATGGGGCCCACAAGCCAGGGGCCGCACCCACCCCTAAGGCACGCCCGAGGGCTTGTGGAGCCCTCGGGACTCTTCTAGGCCCCTCTCCAAGCTCCGTGGATGTCTTCTGGTCTAAGAAAAATCATCGTAAAGTATTATTCCATTTGATATTCCTTTTCTGTAAAACTCAAAAACAAGGGAAAACATAAACTAGCACTGGGCTCTAGGTTAATAAGTTCGTCCCAAAAATAATATAAAATAGCATAATAATGCATATAAAACATCCAAAATAGAATATGTAATAACATGGAACACTCAAAAGTTATAGATATGTTGGAGACGTATCAATCATCCCCAAGATTAATTCCTACTCGTCCTCGAGTAGGTAAATGATAAAAACAGAATTTTTTTTATGTGGAATGCTACCTAACATATTTATCCATGTAATTTTCTTTATTGAGGCATGAATATTCAGATCCATAAGATTCAAAACAAAAGTTTAATATTGACATAAAAACAATAATGTCTTCTCAAAGTAATCATGTCTTCCCAAAGTAACATGGCCAAAGAAAGTTATCCCTACAAAATCATATAGTCTGGCTATGCTCCATCTTCATCACACAAAGTATTTTATCATGCACATCCCGATGACAAGCGAAGCAATTGTTTCATACTTTTGGTGTTCTCAAACTTTTTCAACTTTTCACGCAATACATGAGCGTGAGCCATGGATATAGCACTATATGTGGAATAGAATATGGTGGTTGTGGAGAAGAGAAAAAGAAGGAGATAGTCTCACATCTACTAGGCGTATTAACGGGCTATGAAGATGCCCATCAATAGATATCAATGTGAGTGAGTAGGAATTGCCATGCAACGGATACCCTAGATCTATAAGTGTATGAAATCTCAAAAAGAAACTAAGTGGGTGTGCATCCAACTCGCTTGCTCACAAAGAACTAGGGCAATTTGAGGAAGCCCATCACTGGAATATACAAGCCAAGTTCTATAATGAAAAATCCCCACTAGTATATGAAAGTGACAACATAGGAGACTCTCTATCATGAAGATCATGGTGCTACTTTGAAGCACAAGTGTGGAAAAGGATAGTAACATTGTCCCTTCTCTCTTTTTCTCTCTCTTTTTTGTTTGGCCGTATTGGCCTCTTTTATTTTTTGTGGGTTTCTTTGGCCTCTTTTATTATTGATAAAGTCCAGAGAGTCATCCCAACTTGTGAGGGAATCATAGCTTCCATCATCCTTTCCTCACATGGGACAATGCTCTAATAATGATGATCATCAGACTTTTATTTACTTACAACTCGATACTAGAACAAAATATGACTCTATATGAATGCCTCCGCTGGTGTACTGGTATGTGCAATGATCAAGAGTGACATGTATAAAAAATATGACGGCGGCCTTGCCACAAATACTATGCCAACTACATGATATTGCAAAGCAATATGACAATGATGAAGCGTATCATAATAAACGGAATGGTGGAAGTTGCATGGCAATATATCTTGGAATGGCTATGGAAATGCCATAATAGGTAGGTATGGTGGCTGTTTTTGAGGAAGGTATATGGTGGGTTTAATGCACCGTCGAAAATTGCGCAGTACTAGAGAGGCTAGCAATGGTGGAAGGGTGAGAGTGCATGTAATCCATGCACTCAACATTAGTCATAAAGAACTCACATACTTATTCAAAAAATTAATAGCTATCTAAACAAAGTACTACACGCATGCTCCTAGGGGGATAGATTGGTAGGAAAATACCATCGCTCGTCCCCGACCGCCACTCATAAGGAAGACAATCTAAAATAAATCATGCTCCGACTTAATCACATAACAGTTCACCATACGTGCATGCTATGGGAATCAAAAATGTTAACACAAGTATTTCTACCAATCCACAATTACTCACTAGCATGACTCTAATATCACCCTCTTTATATCTCAAAACAATCATAAGGAATCAAACTTCTCATAGTATTCAACGCTCTTTATACAAAAAAATTTATTATATCCCTCTTGGATGCCCATAATATTAGGACTAAATTCATAACTTAAGAAAATTACCATGCTGTTTAGAGACTCTCAAAATAATATAAGTGAAGCATGAGAGTTCAACAGTTTCTATAAAATAAAGCAACCGCTGTGCTCTAAAAAGATATAAGTGAAGCACTAGACCAAATTGACTAGCTCAAAGAATATAAGTGAACCACATAGAGTATTCTAATAAATTCATGATTCATGTGTGTCCCTCTCAAAAGGTGTTCACAAATGGGATGATTGTGTAAAACTGAAAATCAAAGACTCATATCATACAAGACGCTCCAAGCAAAACACATATCATGTGGTGAATAAAAATATAGCCTCAAGTAAATTTACCGATAGACGAAGACGAAAGAGGGGATGCTATCCGGGGCATCCCCAAGCATAGATGCTTGGTTGTCCTTGAATATTACCTTGGGGTGCCTTGGGAGTCCCCAAGATTAGGCTCTTGCCACTCCTTATCCCCTTGTCCATCAAATCTTTACCCAAAACTTGAAAACTTCACAACACAAAACTCAACAAAAACTCGTGAGATCCGTTAGTACAAGAAAATAAATCACCACTTTTTGGTACTGTTGTGAACTCATTCTTTATTTATTATTGGTGTAATATCTACTGTATTCCAACTTCTCCATGGTTCATACCCCCGATACTACCCATAGATTCATCAAAATAAGCAAACAACACAAAGAAAACAGAATATGTCAAAACGTTCAGAAAAATTAGGACAACCTCGTCAATTTGTATATCAATCTTATGTAAAAAATTCAGATCAACAACATGTTTCGGTGATTTATTGAATTTTTTGCAATGAGTGCAAAACTTTATGTTTCTCAACAAGATCAAATCAACTATCACCGTAGACTATCCCAAAGGTCTTGCTTGGCTCAAACACTAATTAAAACACCAAAATACAATTATTACATAGGTAATAATGTGATTTATTGTAAAACATAACCAAAAACCAAAAACTTAAAAATAAAATTGGGTTGCCTCCCAACAAGCACTATTGCTTAACGCCCCTAGCTAGGCATAAAACAAAGATCTAGGTATTATTATCTTTGGTATGCAAACCATAAGTAGCCCTCATAATAGATTCATGTGGCAACTTAATTTTCTTTCCTGGAAAGTGATCGATGCCCTTCCTTAACAGAAATTGAAATCTAATGTTTCATTCTTTCATATCAATAATTGCACCAATCGTTCTAAGGAAAGGTCTACCAAGAATAATAGGACATGTAGGATTGCAATCTATATCAAGCACAATAAAATCTACGGGCACATAATTCCTGTTTGAAACAATAAGAACATCATTAATTTTTCCCATAGGATTCTTAATAGTGGAATCTGCTAGATGCAAATTTAAAGAACAATCATCAAATTCACAGAAACCTTGCACATCACATAAAGTTTTTGGAATTGTGGAAACACTAGCACCCAAATCACACAAAGCATGGCACTCATAATCTTTAATTTTAATCTTAATAGTAGGTTCCCACTGATCATAAAGCTTTCTAGGGATAGAAACTTCCAATTCAAGCTTTTCTTCAAAAGATTTCATCATAGCATCAACGATATGTTTAGTAAAAGCTTTATTTTGATTATAAGCATGAGGAGAATTCAACATGGACTGTAACAAGGAAATAAAATATATCAAAGAACAATTATCAAAATTAAAATCCTTGAAATCCAAAAGAGTGGGTTCATCGCTACTTAAAGTTTTGACCTCTCCAATCCCACTTTTATCAATTTTTGCATTAAGATCTATAAACTCTGAATCATTGGGACGCCTTCTAGCTAAAGTCGACTCATCTCCAGTCCCATATTAATCAAGATTTATAGTAGAAAACAAATATTCAATAGGACTCACACCAATCACTTTAAGATCTTCATCATTATTCTCATAAAAACTAGAAGAACACGCTTTTACAAACCAATCTCGCTTAACACGCATCCTAGCGGTTCTTTATTTACACTCATCAACAGAAATTTTAATAGGTTTCAGAGGTTCATTAATATCATGCTTGGGTGGAATAGATATAATCTTCAAAGAATCAATCTCAAGAGAAATTCTATAAATGTTCCTAGCCAAAACATCAATCTTGAGCAATTTTTCTTCAACCATAGCATTGAAAACTTTTTGCGAATTAATAAATTCTTTAATATTGTTTTAAATATCAGAGGGTATTTTATTATAATTTCCATAAGAACTATTGTAGTAATTACCATAATTATTAGACGAATTACTAGGAAACGGCCTAGGGTTGTAATTACTTCTATATGCGTTATTACCAAAATTGTTCCTACCAACAAAATTCACATCCATAGATTCATCATTATTATCAATCAAATTGGACAAAGGCATATCATTAGGATCAATAGGAACACTCTTACTAGCAACCAATTTCATAAGTTCATCCATCTTTCCACTCAAAGTATTAATTTCTTCAATCACATGCACTTTTTTTACTAGTGGAAGATTTTTCGGTATGCCACTGAAAATAATTAGCCATAATATTATCTAGGAGTTTACTAGCTTCTCCTAAAGTAATTTCCATAAAAGTACCTCCCGCAACAGAATCTAAAAGATTTCTAGATGCAAAATTCAATCCGGCATAAAAAATTTGTATGATCATCCATAAACTTAAATCATGAGTAGCACAATTTCTTATCATCAATTTCATCCTCTCCCAAGATTGTGCAACATGTTCCTGATCAAGTTGCTTAAAATTCATTATATCATTCCTAAGGGAGATGATATTAGCGGGAGGAAAATACTTGGAAATAAAAGCATCTTTACACTTATTCCATGAATCAATACTACTTTTAGGCAAAGATGAAAACCAAGTTTTAGCACGATCTCGTAGTGAGAACAGAAATAGCTTCCATTTAACAATATCATTATCTACATCCTTTCTCTTTTGCATATCACACAACTCAACAGAAGTATTTAGATGGGATGCGGCATCTTCACTAGGAAGGCCGGAAAATTGATCTTTCGTAACAAGATTGAGCAAAGCGGCATTAATTCCATAAGATTCCACACTAGTGGCAGGAGCAATTGGAGTACTAATAAAATAATTATTGTTAGTATTGGAAAAGTCACACAACTTGGTATTTTCTTGAAACTTGGTATTTTCTTGAGACATTGTGACAAAGCAAGCAATCTAGCACATGAGCAACCAAAAAGCAAACAAAAAGATGAACGAAAGAAGGGTGAACAAAAAGGCAAATCTTTTTGTGTTTATCTAGTGGGGAGAGGAAAACGAGAGGCAAATGGAAAATAATGTAATGCAAGAGATGAGAGTATATGGTGGGTACTTGGTAGGCTTGATATAGAACCTCCCCGGCAATGGCGCCAGAAATTCTTCCCGCTACTTCTTGAGCTTCTATTGGTTTTTCCCTTGAAGAGGAAAGGGGAATGCAACAAAGTAGAGATAAGTATTTCCCTCAGTTTGAGAACCAAGGTATCAATCCAGTAGGAGGTACAGGCAAGTCTCCAATCTATGCACCTGCACAAACAATCAAACACTTGCACCCAACGCGATAAAGGGGTTGTCAATCCCTTCATGGTCACTTGCAAGGATGAGATTTGATAGAGATAGATATAAAATATTACTAAAACGTGAAACAAAATAAATGTAAATAAATTGCAGCAAGGTATTTTTGGTTTTTTTGGTTTATAGATCTGAAATTATATGATGGAAAATAGACCCGGAGGCCATAGGTTTCAATAAAGGCTTCTCTCTTGAAGGAAAATAATACGGTGGATGAACAAATTACTGTCGAGCAATTGATAGAAAAGTGCAAAGTTATGACGATATCCAAGGCAATGATTATGAATATAGGCATCATGTCTATGTCAAGTAGACTGACTCCTGCCTGCATCTACTACTATTACTCCACACATCGACCGCTATCCAGCTTGCATCTAGAGTATTAAGTTCATAAGAACGGAGTAACGCCTTAAGTAAGATGACATGATGTAGAGGGATAAACTCAAGCAATATGCTGAAAACCCCATCTTTTTACCCTTGATGGCAACAATACAGTACGTGCCTCGCTACCCCTACTTTGTCACTAGGTGAGGACACCACAAGATTGAACCCAAAACTAAGCACCTCTCCCATTGCAAACCAATCTAGTTGGCCAAACTAAACCGATAATTCAAAGAGAAATGCAAAAATATCGAATCATACATATAAGAATTTAGTAAAGGCTCAAATAATATTCATAGATAATCTTATCATAAATCCATAATTCATGGGATCTCAACAAAGACACCGCAAAAGAATATTACATCAGATAGAACTCCAAGAACATTGAGGAGAACATTGTATTGAAGATCAAAGAGAGAGAAGAAGACATATAGTTACTAGCTATGGACCCGTAGGTCTGTGGTAAACTACTCATGTTTCATCGGTCAGGCACTAGAGTTCATGTAGATGCCCTCCGTGACCGAATCCTCCTTTGGTACGATGCCCGAAAAGGCCCCGAGATGGTATCTCATGGAAACAGAGGCTTGCGGCGGCAGAAAAATATTTTGGTGGACGCTTCTGTTGGTTTGGGAATATTTGGGAATTTATAGAGCGAAAATTAGGGTTGGCGGAGTCCCGTGGGGCCCACAAGCCAGGGGGCACCCCCCTAGGGCGAGCCCCGAGGGCTTGTGGAGCCCTCGGGACTCTTTTGGCCCCCTCTCCAAGTTCTGTGGATGTCTTCTGGTCCAAGAAAAATCATCGCAAAGTTTTATTCTGTTTGGACTCCGTTTGATATTCCTGTTCTGTAAAACTCAAAAACTAGGAAAAAGCCATAAATTGACACTGGGCTCTAGATTAATAAGTTAGTCCCAAAAATAATATAAAATAGCGTAATAATGCATATAAAACATCCAAAACAGACAATATAATAGCATGGAACAATAAAAAATTATAGATACGTTGGAGACATATCACGTGTGTGCGCTGCGTGGGCCACCAGGCACGCCAGGCCCTGTTCCCGGCCCAGTCCAGCCCATCCCAGCAAATAGTCGGCCTCCGAGGCCGCTAGGTCAGTGACCCGCCTATCTCATGCCCGCGAGCGTCTACTACTATATTGTGTTGAGTCCCTGTGCAGCCCGTTAGATCAGATTCGGCCTGTAAACATTTTTTTCCTGTTCTACAATTTATCAAATATCCAGAGCATTGCATATTTGCAAGAATGCCACTGCTTTAAAATGTTAATAACTAAATAACCATGCATCCAAATAAAACATGTCATATATGTAGCTTGGGTAGAATTTCGTGTAGTTTCACAATATATACCTTTCATCCATGTAAAAAATGTTCAAAATGGTTGTTTGCATTAATTTGCACAAATGACATGCTAAAATGTTTTATTTCATTACTAAATAACTGTAGCTTTGAATTAAATGAACTTTATATGTAAATGGTGTAGAACAATGTGAAGATTAACATGATGCACTTTATTTTGCTAACAACATTAAAATTGTGTTTTAGGCAGAACAATACCAAATTCGAAAATAACATATGGGGATTTTCCAGAATTGTTCTTTATTGTTTCTGGCCTCATTAAACTTTCCTAGATGCAGTTTACATATGCTTAACCTCTTGCCATGTTAACCAACATTTAACATTGTCTTGTACATAAACAAGAGCAAACTAAATAATTGAATGTGGTGTTTCATCAATACGCAAATCGTTGCATATTGAGCTCCACTTAATTTATAGTATTGTTTGTTGCACTTTGCCATGCCATGCCTCATTAAAATGGACATGCATCATACTTGATTGTGCATCATGCTATGATAATGCGTGCTTGTTTACTGTGATGTTTGCTTCTGTCCAGTTGTGCTTCTTCTCGATAGTTTGATACGTCTCCAGTGTATCTATAATTTTTTATTGTTCCATGCTATTATATTATCTGTTTTGGATGTTTTATATGCATTAATATGCTATTTTATAATATTTTTGGGACTAACCTATTAACCTAGATCCGAGTGCCAATTTATATTTTTTTGCCTATTTTAGAGTTTCGCAGAAAAGGAATACCAAACAGAGTCCAAACTAGATGGAACTTTCGCGATGATCTTTCTTGGACCAGAAGCAAACCAGGAGACTTGGTGATGAAGTCGGAGAAGCAACGAGGCGGCCACGAGGGTGGAGGGCACGACTAGGGGGGTAGGGCGCGCCCCCTACCTCGTGGGCCCCTCGGAGGTCTCCTAACCTTATTCTTTCGCCCATATATACTCTTGTACCCCAAAACCATCAGGGGGAGCCACAAAAACACTTTTGCACTGCCGCAACCTTTTGTACCCGTGAGCATAGTTTCATATAGCAAAGATAACATCCGCTATTGCGTCCGCAATAGCTCTAGCGCAATAGCGTCCGCTATTGTTCAAATTAAGTGTCATTACTTTTTGCTAATGATGTAGATATATACACAATAATCTAGTGTTTTTACAAATCCGCTACGCGGACATAGCATCCGCAATATCGCCCGCTATCCGCGTTCCGCTACATGGACCCCAGTCTGCTATTTAAAACCATGCCCATGAGATCCCATCTAGGGGCCTTTTTCAACGTCCTGCCGGAGGGGGATTCGATCAGAGAGGGCTTCCACATCAACACCATTGCCCTCCCAATGAAGCGTGAGTAGTTTACCACTGACCGGGTCCATAGCTAGTAGCTAGATGGCTTCTTCTCTCTCTTTGATTCTCAATACCATGTTCTCCTCGATGTTCTTGGAGATCTATTTGATGTAATATTCTTTTGCGGTGTGTTTTTCGAGATCCGATGAATTGTGGATTTATCAGATTATCTGTGAATATTATTTGAGTCTTCTCTGAATTCTTATATGCATGATTTGATATCTTCGCAAGTCTCTTTGAATTATCAGTTTAGTTTAGCCTACTAGATTGGTTTTTCTTGCAATGGGAGAAGTGCTTAGCTTTGGGTTCAATCTTGCGGTGTCCATTCCCAGTGACAGTAGGGGCAGCAAGGCACGTATTGTAATGTTGCCATTGAGGATAAAAATATGGGGGTTTTATCATATTGCTTGAGTTAATTCCTCTACATCTTGTCATCTTACTTAATGTGTTACTATGTTCTTCATGAACTTAATACTCTAGATGCAAGCAGGAGTCGGTCGATGTGTCGAGTAATTGTAGTAGATGCAGAATCATTTCTGTCTACTTGACACGGACATGATGCCTATGTTCATGATCATTGCCTTAGATATCGTCATAATTATTCGCTCTTCTATCAATTGCTCAGCAGTAATTTGTTCACCCACTATATTATTTACTATCTTGAGAGAAGCCACTAGTGAAACCTATGGCCCCGGGGTCTCTTTTCCATCATATTAAGTCTCTTCTCCATCTTATTAGTTTCCGATCTACTATTTTGCAATCTTTTACTTTCCGGTCTATAAACCAAAAATACCAAAATATTTACTTTACCGTTTATCTATCTCTATCAGATCTCACTTTCGCAAGTAACCGTGAAGGGATTGACAACCCCTTTATCGCGTTGGGTGCAAGTTTGTTGATTGTTTGTGCAGGTATTCGGTGACTTCTGCATTGTCTCGTACTGGATTGATACCTTGGTTCTCAAACTGAGGGACATAATTACTCTACTTTGCTCTTACTCTACTTTGCTGCATCACCCTTTCCTCTTCAAGGGAAAACCCAACGCAAGCACAAGAGGTAGCAGGAAGAAGTTTTTGCGCTGTTGCCGGGGAGATCTACGCCAAGTCAAGCCATACCAAGTACCCATCATAAACTCTCATCTCTTGCATAACATTATTCGACATTTGCCTCTCGTTTTCCTCTCCCCCACCTCAAAAAGATTTTCCTTTTCTTCGCCCCTCTACCGTCCGTCTTCTTCGCTTGCTTTTTGTGTGCCCGTGTGTTGGATTGCTTGTCATGATGGCTCAAGATAATACTAAATTGTGTGACTTTTCCAACACAAACAACAATGATTTAATTAGTACTCCGATTGCTCCCACTACTAATGTTGGATCTTGTGAAATTAATGCCGCTTTGCTGAATCTTGTTTTGAATGATCAATTTTCTGGCCTTCCTAGTGAAGATTCCGCATCCCATCTAAAAAGTTTCATTGATTTGTGTGATATGCAAATGAAGAAAGATGTGGATAATGATATTGTTAAATTGAAGCTATTTCCGTTTTTGCTTAGAGATCGTGCTAAAATTTGGTATTCATCTTTGCCTAAAAATAATATTGATTCGTGGGACAAGTGTAAAGATGCTTTCATCTCTAAGTATTTTCCTCCCGCTAAGATCATCTCCCTTAGGAACGATATTATGAATTTTAAGCAACTTCATCATGAGAATGTTGCACAATCTTGGGGGAGGGTGAAATTGATGATACTAAATTGCCCTACACATGGTTTGAATTTGTGGATGATTATACAAAAAATATATGTCAGATTGAATTTTGCTTCTAGAGATCTTTTAGATTTGACCGCAGGAGGCACTTTTATGGAAATTTCTATAGGAGAGGCTACTAAACTCCTAGATAATACTATGGCTAATTATTCTTAATGGCACACCAAAAGATCCACTAGTAAAAAAGTACATGCGATTGAAGAGATTAATGTTTTGAGTGGAAAGATGGATGAACATATGAAATTATTTGCTATTAAGAGTGCTTCTTATGATCCTAATTATATGCCTTTGTCCACTTTGATTGAGAATAATAACGATTCTATGGATGTGAATTTTGTTGGTAGGAACAATTTTGGTAATAACGCGTATAGAGGTAATTTTAATCCTAGGCCATTTCCTAGTAATTCCTCTAATAATCATGGTAATTCCTACAACAATTCTTATGGAAATTTTAATAAGATGCCCTCTGATTTTGAGAATAATGTTAAAGAATTTATGAGTTCACAAAAGAATTTTAATGCTTTGATTGAAGAAAAATTTCTCAAGATCGATGATTTGGCTAGGAACATGGATAGAATTTATCTTGATGTTGATTCTTTGAAACTTAGATCTATTCCACCTAAGCATGATATCAATGAGTCTCCCAAATCCATGAGAATTTCCATTGATGAGTGCAAAGAAAGAACCGCTAAGATGTGTGTTAAAAAGGATTGGTTTGTAAAAGCGTGTTCATCTAGTTTTCATGAGAATAATGATGAAGATCTAAAAGTGATTGATGTGACTCCTATTGAATATTTGTTTTCCAATGTAAATCTTTATAAAGATTGGACTGGAGATGTGTCAACTTTAGCTAAAAGGCGTCCCAATGATTCAGAGTTTTTAGATCTAGATGCAAAAATTGATAAAAGTGGGATTGAGGTTAAGACTTTAAATAGCAATGAACCCACTCTTTTGGATTTCAAGGAATTTAATTATCATAATTGTTCTTTAATAGATTGTATTGCCTTGTTGCAATCCGTGTTGAATTCTCCTCATGCTTATAATCAAAACAAAGCTTTCACTAAACATATCGTTGATGCTCTGATGCAATCTTTTGAAGAAAAGATTGTATTGGACGTTTCTGTCCCTAGAAATCTTTATGATGAGTGGGAACCTACTATTAAGATTAAGATTAAAGATTATGAGTGCCATGCTTTGTGTGATTTGGGTGCTAGCGTTTCCACGATTCCAAAAACTTTATGTGATATGTTAGGTTTCCCTGAATTTAATGTTTGTTCTTTAAATTTGCATCTTGTGGATTCCACCATTAAGAAATCTATGGGAAGGATTAATGATGTTCTTATTGTCGCAAATAGGAATTATGTGCCCGTAGATTTCATTGTTCTTGATATAGATTGCAATCCTACATGTCCCATTATTCTTGGTAGACCTTTCCTTAGAACGATTGGTGCAATTATTGATATGAAAGAAGGAAACATTAGATTCCAATTTCTATTAGGAAAGGCATGGAACACTTTCCTAGAAAGAAAATTAACTTGCCATATGAATCTATTATGAGAGCCACTTATGGAACACTTTCCTAGAAAGAAAATTAACTTGCCACTCCGGGTGTGATCTGCTTTCCTTCCTGGATGCGTACTCCGTATACCACCAGATCATCATGTCCAAGGAAGATGAAGAGCAGACCGCGTTCATAACCCCCTTCGGCACATATTGTTTCCTACGGATGCCCTTTGGTTTGAAGAGTGCTGGATCCACTTTTGCAAGAGTGGTACAGATTGGCTTTGAGTCCAAGCTGCACAGAAATATTGAAGCCTACATGGATGATATAGTGGTCAAAACCAAGGATAGGTTGACTCTCATTCAAGACTTGGAAGAGACCTTCGCAAATCTACGCAAGATCAACTTGAAGCTGAACCCGAAGAAGTGTGTGTTTGGTGTTCCTTCCGGCAAGCTACCTGGCTTCTTCATGTCCCACCGCGGGATAGAGGCCAACCCCGACAAGATCAAGGCGATTGAGCAAATTCAAGCACCCAAAATAGTTAAAGACGTGAGGCGTTTGACTAGATGTGTTGCCGCACTAAGCAGGTTCATTTCCAAATCCGCTGAGTGCGCCCTGTTGTTCTTCAAAATCTTGAAGATGGCAGGGCCCGTGGAGTGGACCCCAGAGGCAGACGTTGCGCTACAAGATTGGAAGACCTACCTTTCCTCTGTTCCCACCTTAGTCGCTCTAAACCACAAGAATCGTTGCTGCCATATTTAGCAGCAACCAATCATGTGGTTAGCGCAGTGCTGGTGGCACAGCGGGAGGTAGATGAAGCGGCAGCCGCCACCGGCGTCCCCTCTGGAGAGGAAAGTGAACCCATCCCGGCAAGGTCAGACGTAGATCGAGATAAAGAAGAGCGGGGCAATAGTGACAGTTCCAAGGTGACGGCAAGAAAGAAGGTGGTGTAGCGGCCAGTGTACTTCGTCATCTCCTTGCTGCAGGGGGCTAGGTCGAGGTACTCTGGCGTGCAAAAGTTGATTTTTGGCCTCATCATGGCCTCAAGGAAACTGCGCCACTACTTCCAAGCCCACGAGATCACGGTTGTCACCCACTTCCCCTTGCAATGCATACTCAGAAACCCTGAGGCCACTGGCAGAATAGTGGAGTGGGCTTTGGAGTTGTCCAGCTTTGGTCTGAACTTTGAGAGCACATCAATTATTCAGAGCAGAGCACTAACAGAGTTCATTGCAGACTGGACGCCTACCCCTGACGAAGAAGTGCTGGAGATAGTTATCCCCGTTAAGGAAGCGCCCCACGAATGGATCATGTACTTTGATGGTGCCTTCTCCCTACAAGGTGCAGGAGCTGGTGTGCTTCTCGTTTCTCCCACTGGGGAGCACCTCAAGTACATCGTTCAAATGCATTTTCCCCAGGAGAAGTCTACCAACAATACTGCAGGGTATGAAGGGCTCCTTGCCGGGCTCAAAATTGCAACAGAACTGGGAATCAAGAAGTTGATCATCCATGGAGATTCGCAACTTGTGGTGAGGCAAGTTAACAAGGATTATCAAAGCCCATTGATGGAGGCATACGTCGAGGAAGTGAGAAAGTGGGAGGAGCGCTTTGACGGATTGCAAAGAGAGCACGTGCCACGTGTGGAAAACAGCATTGTTGATCATCTTTCAAAGTGCGTTGTGCAAAAACTCTCTATGGAACCAGGGACTTTTGTTCTCCATCTGACTCAACCCTCTTTATCCCCAGCAACAATGGCCAGAAAGAGGAGGAAACTGGACTCTGGCAAGCCTCTCTCTGCAGAGCTTCCCGAAGCCCCCGGCTGAGAGCTTGGCGGTCACAACTCCCCTTTGATTGGTGAGTTGCACCCTCCCGCCAAACTACCAATTTTTGCAGTCATGGCATGCGCTCCCGTGAATGAGGAGGTGCCACTGGTCCTCGTTGTCAAGCCTCAGGCTCCAACTTGGGCACGACACATAGTCCATTTCCTCCAAACAGGAGAACTTCCCAAAGAGCAAGAAGAAGCTGAAAGAGTAGCCCGGAGGGCTAGTATGTATCAGTTTGATTGACGACACGCTATACAGAAGAAGGCCCAACGGTGTGAAATTGAAGTGCATTTGCCGGGAAGAAGGAAAGGAACTATTGGCAGAGATACACAAGGGTATTGTGGCTCCCACATTGGATCAAGGGCCTTGGTCGGAAAAGCTTTTCGGCAAGGTTTCTACAGGCCCACATCCCTCCAAGATGCAATTGAGATAGTCACTAAGTGTGAAGGCTGCCAGTTCCACTCCAAGAATATCCATTAGCCTGCTCAAGCTCTCCAAATGATCCCTTTGTCATGGCCATTTTCGGTCTGGGGGCTCAACATCTTGGGCCCCTTCCGCCGTGCTACCGGGGGCTTTGAATTATTGTATGTTGCAATCGACAAGTTTACAAAGTGGCTGGAAGTGGAGCCCGTGAGGAAGGTGACCACACAATCAGCTATCAAGTTCTTGAAAGGATTGGTGTGCTGCTTCAAAGTACCCCGCCAGAATCATCACCGACAATGGCACCCAATTCATGAGCCACACCTTCATGCAATACGTTCATGCCCTCGGAAGCAAGATCTGTCACAGCCTGATTTTTGGCCCTTTCTTTTTCTTTTGTTTTTCTGAGGTTTTTGCGTGAGTTTTCTTTTTCCGTGGCTTTGTGGTCTGGAAACTGAAGAAGATGACCTCTTCTTTGCTTCCAGAGTGGCATGTCATATTCAAATCCTTCCCTAGACCTTTCCATTTCCACCTTGGCCCTAATCCCAATATTCTTTTTATTGGGAATATTCCTTTTCTATTAAAGGAATAACTCAAATTGCCCTAGGTTGTGAAGCAACCTATATTTCCATCACTCCTAAAATTCCCAAATAATTCTTATAAATTTTTGGGTCATATCTTGATCAAATATGGCAAAAAAATTCATTGCCATGTTCAAAAATAATTCCCCAATAATTCATTTCCTATTCTGCCCTGAATGGCACTTTGTGCAGGAAGTGTCATTTAAATTTCTCCTATTGACTCCCAACCTTTTTGGGCATGTTTATATGTCCAAATAATTTCCCCATGCACAAGTTCAAATTTATTTTCCTAGTCAATCTTCCTCAGTTGATTTTCAAAGTTTTTGTCTGACATAAGGCTTTGTAAAGGAAGTACTAGCTAGGAGTACCAAAATGAGTTGAACATTTGCACACTCCTTAATGTGCTCATATTAACCCCATCAACCCATTTGAAGCCCCATCCAATCATCTATGTGAGCACAGGAGCTAATATTTGTTTCTGGCAATATTTTTCAGGTTGTGAAGCAAGTATATTTTATATTGCTTCAAAAATCCTGATAAATTACCAGATCCTTCTTATACACATAAAACATCTCTCCACCCATTTTGGCATCATTTGATTGAGACATTTGACCACCATAATTATTTCAAGTTTCTGTCCAAAGAAGATGTTTGTGAATCAAGTACCATTTTGGCTTTGTCAAATGGTATGATACTTAGTGAGAATCTTCATTTGACCAAATTACTAAGCCATGCCCAATTTGAGCTCAAGTGGACACTCCATGTGAGTGCATCTTGATGATTTTCATTTCTAGACCAAGTATGCAGTTGTGAAGCAACTGCAGTAAATCTTGATCATTTTACCCTCAACCTCCCCAGGACTGTAGTACTTCCTATCCTAAACATCCCAGACATCTTGTTTGGCCTCCAGTAATTCCCTGTTGATCACATTGAGCTGATGAAGTTTACTGCAGTAAGCTTCAGAGGGTTATTTCTTTTTAACCAGAGCCTCTTTCACCTAGTTTGCACCTCAGTTGATATCTACCCAGGAAGGACTTACCACTAGACACCGTTTTGGGTGCTTTAGAGCATTTAATGCGCCATGTCTCGTGGTGACCATGCAGCTGGCATGTCTGTTGGCGCGCTCTGTGCGCTGTGGCATACTTTTTGCGCTGGACCCCCTCCTCCTCTCGTCGCCTTCGTGCTCGTGAGCGTGTCTACCAGCTGGCCCTCATAGTCACCGTCCCCCTGGACCCCTCTCCCCCTCCGGCAGCTTCCTGGCCGACGCTCGCCGACGAATGCCCACGGGAGCCCATGGCCGACCAAGGCTTTAATGGCGTTCGGCCGTTTCTCCTCTGCGCCCTCGGCCCCCCTCACCCAGTGCGCCTCTGTAGCTCGTCCGCCTCCTCCCTCGTCGTGATCCCGTGCCCTCCCGTGCTCGCTGGCCGCGCCAGGGCCTCGGCCGGATGCGCACGGCGGCACCCGAGCCACGGCCACGCGTACATCGCCTCCCCTCCCTCGCCCCGGCTATTTATAGGCCACCCCCGAGCTTTCCCGAGCACCTCATCATCTCAGCCACTCTCCGCTACCCCTCCCAGCCTCTCATTCGAGCTCGAGAGCTTCCCCCGTCTCAGATGGCCGCCATGGTCGCCTCGGACCTCCTCTCAAATTTGCGCCAACCAAAGCTCTCCGCGCTCTCCTACCACCACCAGAGGAGTCTCCTCGACCCTCTTATCCTCCCCACCTCTTCGTTTCTCCTCCGGAGCAACCACATCGCCAGCACCCATCTCGGCCGACGACCCCGCCCGCCACTCTCTCACCGGACACCACTCCGGGCATCCCCGTCGGTCTTGCGTCCCTGTAACGGAGGCGCGGCAGCCTCCTGAGTTCGCTGGTGGTCTCGGCGTCTCAAATGGTGGCTGGAGCTAGCCGGAATCCTGCCGGCGCCGTCGACCCACTCCCTGTTCAGCGAGCAGGCACGGGGAAGAAGGAGGAGGCGGGGGAGGGAGTTGACCAAGCAGCGGGCCCCGCGACCCCACCTGGCAGCGGCCCAGGTGCCCGGCCCCGCCTCTGCCATTTTGACCCAGTCGTTGCCATGTCAGATTAGTGGAGGCGCCAGGCGCGAAGCCGTTTTCCTGATACGAAGGCGTATTCGCCAAATTACGCTTTCCAGTTTTCTGTCCAGGCCCCTGTTTGAAAGTATTTTTCTTGCACATAGGTCCCTGGCAGAAAACAATCCATAACTTTTTAACCATAACTCCAAATGAGGTGATTCCTAAGCCCACTTCTTCGTTTCGCCGAGCCCGTTCTGTTGGTCATGCTTTAACTATGGTTTGACACTATGAAAATGACCTTTATGCCCTTGCCCTTATTCAGCCCCCTCCGAGAGAGAACATTTTCCGGCGATTCTTTCCGCGGCTTCACCGCACTTCTCCCCGGTGCCTTCTTCATCCCCAGACAAGCCACAATACCCACTTGCATGATAGTCATGCAGTAGCCATGGTTTTCAACTTAAATCTTTATTAATTGTTTGCTTGTTGAAAAGATGGTTATCGTTGTCCCGGTAATGTTTAGATTTGCATGTTCACTTTTGTGCTATGTTGTCTTATACTCTGTGATCATGTTACAACTGCTAGTATTACCTTTCATATGTTTATGCTTGTTACTAGTACATGTTGATGTTGGAGATGGTCATGCGAGTCAGTATGCGATGCTCAGTGGATATGATTTATTGTTGGTATGGTGGAAAGTTATGTGATACTCTCATGATGATGTTGATATCATGTTCATGTATTATAGTTGGCATCATGTTATTTTATCATGGCTCAGCATTTTTGCATTCAAGTTAACCAGATTAAATTGAACTTGAACACCTGTTGGCTGAGTCATGATGCCGCTAAATCGATGCTGACCAGTGCAACCACGCTTACCGGTATGGGACGGGCCTAACTGGGTCTATTGTCGTGCCTCTGGTCAGTACCTCAATGTAGGGAAGGTTATGGGCGCGTGCTACCCTGATCAGGTAGGCGGAGCATAACCTTGTGAGCCCATTGTTAAGTTAATTTTGGTACTGGATCCCAGTGTGGATCGTGGCCACGACGGTGGTCAAGGTGTCTAGAGGTAGACACGGGGCCTCCCAGGACTAGCCCGGTGGGGTCTGAGTCGGAAAGGCGGGGAGAGTGTCATGACAATAGATCGGTTTTGTCAGAACACCGTTGGTCCACCTGAATGGGAGAGTGAGGCCATGGGTTTCGTAGTGTGGATACAGTGTACTAACCTCTGCAGAGTGTATATTAATCTATCGATAGCCGCGCCCGCCGATAAGGGCCCAGGTCGAGAGTAAGTCACACCATGAGTCAAGAGTAATTAATAAGAATAATGTGCTTAATAACAGTGAGATAAGTTGGCTAAGTTTTGGTCGGGTTGTGATCGCCGTAAGGATCACGGGCCATTTAGTGGTCGGGTTGTGATCGTCGTAAGGATCACAGGCCATGTATTGGTCGGGTTGTGATCGCCGTAAGGATGACGGTTTGAGACTAAGTGTTGGTCGTGGTTGTGATCGCCGTAAGGATCACGATCGTATCGAGATTACCGAGTTGTTGTATATTCGTGATGTTATACGAGAGTCGTGGGTAAAGATCAAGCTCCTTGTGTTCATTTACTGATCGCTACGGTATTGTTTATACCAAGCTTGATTTGATCCCGAGATGATCGTGTGATGTCCGAGGTTGGTAAGTGATGCATGTGTTGGTTACGAGGTAACCGTGCAGAATAAGTGCTGCATATGGTGTCATTATGTTGCATGCTATTATTGATGGATTAATATGTTCATGTTGTGTTAGCTGTATCGTGTTTATATTGGTCATGCCATGTTATTCTGATGATATCATGTTAATTCCTGTTTAACCTATAATTGCCATGTTGTTGTTTGTCTTGAATGCTTCTGGTTTATTGTGAGCTTGCAAGTACATTCAATGTACTGACCTGGCATGTCATGCCAGCTTGCAGGTCATGTCGGATTTGATTGCTTGCTTGTCTTGGTTTCCGTTCGTGCGAGCTAGGATAAGCGTTCCAGCCAGAGTCCCTGCAGAGTGGAGTTCACCACCGTCGCCGTTGTTCCGCTGCTAGAGTTATTCCGCTGCTTCGAGTTGTTTCTGCTGCTTGCATAGAGCAACTGAGGATGGCGTAGTGTCGCCGTGCTGATGTTATTCATTGTAATATCGGAGACCTTGTACTCATATTCGTGTAATAATAGAAAGATGGTTTGTTCTATGCTAAGCGGTGTCGTATTCTAGAAGACTTAACCTCGATCTCTGGGCTGGAATACTAGGCGTTCCGGCTTTCTCTGAGCCAGAGTGCCACAAGATCTCATTTGCCTTTGTTGCCCATCCCAGAAGAAATGGACAAGCTGAGAGGGAGAATGCTGAAGTGCTGCAAGGACTCAAGACAAGAACATTTGATAAGCTGCATAAGTGTGGCAGGTGATGGATTGACGAGCTGCCGGTGGTTCTTTGGTCCCTTCGTGCGACACCAAATCGAGCTACCGGCTAGACTCCCTTCTCCCTAGTATATGGGGCAGAAGCAGTGATCCCCACAGAACTCATATATGGATCACCTCGAGTGCTTGCCTACGATGTAGTAGCGCAAGAACAGCACCGGCGTGATGACATTGTGCTACTTGAGGAGAACTGTCTCCGGGCTGCCACGTGTGCTACATGCTACTAGCAAGCCCTGTGTCGCTATCATAGCCACATGGTTCATGCCTGGAGCTTTGACGAAGGCAACCTTGTCCTTAGGCGTGTTCACTCCACCAAGGGTACAAACGAGTTGACGCCAAAGTGGGAAGGCCCTTACCGGGTAGTACGAGTCACCAGACCCGGCGCAGTCCGTCTGGAGACCGGAGATGTCATTCAGTTTCAAAACTCATGGAACATTGAGCATCTCCGTAAGTTCTACCCATATGGCACGGCTGTCAGGCCCTGCCCGGCAGCCATCCTTTTGTACAAGCCTTGCCGATGTTGCATGTAACCCTTTGTACAAAGCCAGGAAAAGACCCTGAGCAACATAGAAATAAACGAAGCGCCGGGGCCCCCAAAGAAGATCGCATGTAGATAAGATCATGTAGATAAGATCGCATGTAGCTCTGTTTTCATCTGCACTAAGCTGCAGGGTTCTTGCCGCGGACTTCGTCCTGAAGAGAAGAAACGAAGACAAGACCGCGTAGTGGTCACCGGCAATCGAAACAGATAAGTTCCTCCTTATCCATACCTGTTCTGTAAAGTGAAAAGTTGTGCATTTGAAAACCTCGCCACCTTCGAAACTTAGGTGCTCCCACCCTTTGACTCGAACGCTGCTTCGGTCAGGGTGGTTGTTGTGGCCTTTGATGGAAAAGGTTCAGTGGGGGGCTAGTCCCTTTCTTGCAGTTTGTGCCCAGCAGGCCTAGCCACGTGACAACAAACTAAGGGCACCGGCATGATATCCTGCCTGGGAAAACTTGTTTACTTTAACGTATAGAGGCATCCCACCTTTGCATGGACATAATACATGCACAAGTACTCAGCAAGGCTTGTCTTTTCCCTCAATATGCTGATAAGCAAGTATAGATCTTACAGAACACAAACATGGACAAAGAAGATTACATAATTTAGACTAAAGTTTGGCCAATGCCTACATATTTTAGACTGGAAAAAGATAAGTGCCCCGTGATGCCTTTGCTCTGCCCCTCTCCTCCTCGAAACCGCAGCGGGAGATGAAGAAGACGGAGGGAAGATCTGGCTGGGATTCACCACCTCCCTAGGATCAGGAGGGCGCCGTTCCCAGGCTGGGAGGAAGAAACTGGAGGGCAGGTGGAGATGGTGGCGCTGATGAGTCCCAGCCAGTGATGATGGTGCTGCCGGCGATCACGCCACATTGTAGGATCGAAAGTATGTCTAGAGGGGGGTGATTTCACTACTTGACCAAATAAAACTTAACCTTTTCCCAATTTTAGTTCTTGGCAGATCTTAGCAACTTAGCACAAGTCAAGCAATCTCAATACAATTCAATCAAGCATGCAAAGAGTATATGGGCAGCGGAAAGTAAAGCATGCAACTTGCAAGAAAGTAAATGGGAGGAGTTTTGAGGGAGAAAACGCAATGTTGACACGGAGATTTTTGGCGTGGTTCCAATAGGTGGTGCTATCGTACATCCACATTGATGGAGACTTCAACCAATGAAGGGTAATGGTTGCGCGAGTCCACGGAGGGCTCCACCCACGAAGGGTCCACGAAGAAGCAACCTTGTCTATCCCACCATGGTCATCGCCCATGAAGGACTTGCCTCACTAGGGTAGATCTTCACGAAGTAGGCGATCTCCTTGCCCTTACAAACTTCTTGGTTCAACTCCACATTCTTGACGGAGGCTCCCAAGCGACACCTAACCAATCTAGGAGACACCACTCTAGATGGTGTGTTGATGATGAACTCCTTGCTCTTGTGCTTCAAATGATAGTCTCCCCAACACTCAACTCTCTCTCACAGATTTGGCTATGGTGGAAATATGATTTGAGTGGAAAGCAACTTGGGAAAGGCAAGAGATCAAGATTCTTGTGGTAGGATTGGAATATCTTGGTCTCAACACATGAGTAGGTGGTTCTGTCAGAAAATGAGTAGTGGAAGTGTAGGTATGTTCTGATGGCTCTCCTCACGAATGAAGAATGGGTGGAGGGGTATATATAGCCTCCACACAAAATCTAACCGCTACACAAGGATTCCCAAACTCGGTGGGACCGAATCATAAAACTCGGTCAGACTGATCCAGGTAAAAATATGAATGTTAGAGTTTTCGGTGGGACCGACTTAGTCATCTCGGTGAGACTGATATTCTAGGGTTAGGGCATACATAACACTACAAAAAATACACTTTCGTGATGATACATGTTTGTTATAGTAGGTCGCGTTTTTGGTCATGCATGTACATCCATGACAAATTTATGACAGAATCAAGATAGTCATACATGTGTTGTCGTAGAAGTGTTCGATGACATTACCAAAATTATCATCACGAAAGTGTCCACTTCCATGACGATAAATTGCGCGTCACCGAAGTGCTTTCGTCAAGGGTGACCGACACGTGGCATCCACCGTAACGGAACGTCATTAAGCTATTGGGTCGGGTTTTGGATCCGATAACCTGTTAACAGGCCTGACCAATGGGGATTTTCCACATGTAAAATCATCATTGGCTGGAGGAAACACGTGTCGGCTCATCATTGGGACAGATGTCATCCAATCATTGGACAGAAGGCGCCTATGATACGTCGACACGTGGCACAGCCAATCAAGTTTAAATGGGACGGCCCAACTAAAGGCCCACAAGATTTGGCGGGCCATAATGGGACGGCCCAGTTAAAGGCCCATGAGATTTTGCGGACTATAATGGGCTGGCCCAGCTAAAGGCCCACAAGATTTCGCGGGCCATAATAGGCCGGCCCAGGTAAAGGCCCACAAGATTTTTGTGTGCCATAATGGGCCGACCCAGGTAAAGGCCCACAAAATTCTTGAATATCATAATGGGCCGGCCCAACTAAAGGCCCACGAGATTTCGCCGACATTAATGGGCCAGCCAAGCTGTAGGCCCACAAGATTTTGAGGACCCTAGTAGGCCGGCCCATAATTGATCCGGTCCATTAATGGCCTGTCACGTTCCGGGCCTAGTAATGGCCCATATAAGATTTGGCCCGTTAAAAGCCTCCCACTTTCTGGGCCAAATCACGGCCCAGATCAGGTCCGGCCCTTTAAGAGGCTGTGGGCTCAATTATGGCCCATATCAGGTTCGGCCCGTTGATTGGACACTATACTTTTGGGCCCACTTGCTAAAGGCCGATTTAGTAATTCGGCCTGATATTAGATTCGGCCTGTTAAGGGCCCATTTAACATTTCGGCCCTATATTAATTTCGGCCTGTTAAAAGCCCGTCATATAGTTGGGCCTAACTACGGCCCGGTTTGCATCCGGCCTGCTCGGAGCCGATATCTGACTGGGCCAAACAAGGACCGAGACAACTTTGGCCTGTTAAAAGCCCGTGAATTGATTCGCACAATCATGGGCCGGGGTCCATTTCGGGCTGCCGCCGGCCCGTGAGCCATTCGGCACGTTTCAGGCCCAACCTACTTCTCAGCCTCCTAAAAGCCCATTGAGTTTTCTTGCGAAAAGAGGGTCGGGGGTTACTCGGCCTATTAAAGGCCCGAATCTACTAGTGGGCCAGTTTGATGGGGCCCGTGATGCGGATCATACATCGTGATTGTATGATGGCCCGATTATGTACCGTAATTTTACGGTTTGGCTGGTTTACTGCGAAGACAGGATATATATACAGTAAAATAACTGCAGCATCGTGAATAAGGAAAAACCTAGACTATACAATAAAGAAATTACGGCATATTACATCCACTGGGCATCAAAGTTTGCCACTATGATAATAAAGCACAAGCAGACAACAGATTACATACACTGGGCATCAAAGATCACCACCAGTGCAAATAAACACGCCGACAAAATAATATACAAAACTGACAACACTTCAATAGAGTTCAAGAAAGGTTAGCCCTGCTGGGGAGCTATAGTGCAAGCAGCTGAGCAAGATGATGAGACTGCGCTTGTTCAACACTTATATCTTCCTCACTCTGAAAGATAAACAAGCAGACAGATGACAGGTTTTGCGCATAAAAGTATCAGTGCTGACAATTCATCACATTTCTTACTGACGAATAAAGTGACACAGTTTAAAATTGCATTAACACAATATGGTATTGTTCAGGTCAAGACATGGCAGGAATTGACATTGTGAAGGAGTTGGGAGCTTCACGACACCACTGGATTACAGATCAAGAACTCATAAGTATCAATGGTTAGTGTGCTATCAATTTATCCCATTTCAGATTGGCAAATAAAGAGGCGGTTTAAATAATAGTAGAATGATATGACATTGTTCATAGTTAAGACATTGAAGAATATGACATTGTGCTGTAGTGGGTAGGTTCACCACACCACTGGATTACGGATGAAGAGCAGAAGCATACATGCAGTGCAAAAGAAGATCACTTGCTCTGTATAGTTTAATTTACATGGTATGGAGAAGGAACTTGGTTGTACAACTAAAAACTTAAATTGAGAAGGACAAACTTTTGTTTATGAACTACATAATAAACTTTAAACATGCAATTTGATGCAAACACCAAAAATAAACAGCTGTTACAGTCATGCCTAACCAAATATACACAACAAAGTTTGAAGGCTTGAGAAGGACAAACTTACATTACTGGTGAAGACAGGCTCTATAAAGCCCTTGTCCATGCTGATGGGGGGGCAATTCAAGAAGTTTAGCACGGAATGTTCTTCATAAGCATTGCCTTTATTCTACATTTTGTTAAGAGTAAATATAGATGTGATAATATACAAAAAAATGGAGAATATTTAAGATAAGATGAAGAGTGATGCTACATAACCAAGTAGCTATAAATGTATGTGCAGCGATACAGGCAAAAGGCACAGCCAAGAGCGATGCACAACTAAACTTCTTCAGTACCAACCTTATGGTAAGAGTAAATATAGATCTGATGTGTCGAAAATGGAGGGCAAACGAAAATAAGCTGCAGAGTGATGGTACATGAACAACTACCTGTCAATATAAGTACACTGATAAAGGACAACATGTACTTACTAGAACAATGCAGAGCTAAAAAAATTCATTGGCATTGGATATATTCTACACTAATGTAACCATTCATATAGATCAGATAATTTGGAGCGAACAATTGATAAGCAAGCTATCATGCATACTGCTGTCACATAATGAACCAGGTATGTATGCAAGTACAGTGATACAGGACAACAGGTACTAACAAGAGCAAAGCAGTGGGCAGCATATTTGCGATATCCTGTCATTCTTTTCAAACCGGAATTCTTCTTCGAGCTGATTTCCCGCAAAAAAGATCCGTAAGGCACATGCGGAAAAGTAGAAGTTCAAATTGTCATGTGATTTCATAGACAGTACCTTATCCTGGGAATGAGACCAGTGCATAACAAGGTTTTTCCATTCAATGTCTTCTAAATTTAGCACAAGAGACTTCACCAGAAATTCGTTTATAGACTTGCCATCAAAGTGTGATTTCCTCAGGTAACACCGATACTGCTGCAATGCTTCCTTGAAAAGAACAAGCAAGCTTTGCTCGTCATGACTATCCAGATTGATCCTCACCTAATTGCAACAATGTAATGTAAATCATTGATGTGTTCGATCAGCAGAAAACAGGAAAATAATAACCATGAATAATAGCACTTACACGTAAGTTGGACAGGAAGATGTGAAAATGGTGTTTGTCTTCACTATAATCTTCCCATGATGGGAATATATGCACGTAGTCCCTAACAACATTGAAAGCATTGTCTTTTAAACTGGGAATAAATGGAATGGGGTTCCAATCTGCAAGAATTGGCCGTCTCTGCAGTTGGGATAGGTCTTCGGCCGGTGGACTTGCTGTACTTTTTGCTGGAGTGGGATTTTTCTGTGGTACGGCTGGTGCTATGGCAAATGAAATCGGTATACCTTTTGCTGGAGTGCAGGTCCTGTGTGGTGGGGCTAGTGATGTGGCCAGTGAAGTATGGGTACAGTCTGCTGGAGTCGGTCCTATGTTTTGTGTCACTGGTTGTACAGCCAATATAAGTGGGGCGATGTCTGATTTCTCCGGCACCACCATGTTTTTCAAGGACTTTGCTGGTTCTCCTTCAGGTTCGGCAATCACCCTCTTCCTTTTTGATGTCTGATGCACAAGAACAACATCTGAGTGGAAAAACATGGTATGACAACAGATGGAATATGTATTGATAATGGATGGGCATAGCATCTCGAGTTATATGATGAGTAAACTAAGCAGATGGTGGTGCAACAAAGTAGAAGAAATGCAAGACAACATATGCAAGATACGCGCAATCAATAAAACCTTGCCAAATTAGAACAGGCACCTTGATGGGTGAACAGGACAGGCCATCTGCCTTTGACTCCTCGAGGTTAGAATAGTCATTAGAATGATATTCTGAACAAGAATCAACAGGTGGGGAGTGTACGAGTTTCATTGCTTCCAAAATGGCACTCAATGCCTTGGTGCCAATTTTGTAAGTCATTGCAGTGTTCCACAATATTCTTCTGATGCGTGGATTCTGATATTCACTGTAATTGTGTATAATATCTGAGAACCATGAAAACATAAATAGTTATGAGATTGTCTTTGTAATGCAGATGATATTCTAATATAGGGGCGCCCCTCTAAACACTTATGTGCTATCACTGGGTTCTGATGAGAGAGCTCATGTGTGTTGTAATATTGTGCGTGCATTTATATAATCTGGCACAAGTACACAAAAAAATAGGCTCCAGAAGTAAGGATAGCTGGCAGATGATAGGTTCATAATATATTGTATAGATAGTTTATTGCCAAACCATGATAACAAGAGCACACAACAACTAGGTAGATCATAGTGTACATAACAGGGGTACACCATAACCACGATATATAAATCGGGAAAGTGGAACTGGCTTGAAAATATGGTGTTGTATTGCAACTAGTAATTGAAAGCCTATCGATCACGTACAAGCCAGCACTATCGAACATGGTAAAGAAGACCAAGCAGATTTTGGATAATAAAATGTTGGTTGCGCAGTGCCCACACATGATGAACCAGAGCGCATTAAGAATGCAAATCCCAGCTGTCTCTCGACCATTTCAGGCGGTTGGATGAAGATCCTACGTCTCCTAACCCTTCTTCTTCCTCGTCTGTGATTCTTCCCATACAGAACACCGCACGGGCCGCCGGCCGGACCACCGGCCCCCACCGCATGTGTTCCTCCGCCACCCCCACCCCCACCCGCATCGAGTTTTCTTCGTTCGGCGAGGCTCCACAACCACCCGAGCCCCTTGGATCGCACCGGCGAACTTCGGCGAGCTCTGAAAAATTGACTGACCCAATCTTGAAATTTAGTCTACTGTGATTTCACTAGTGTGGAATATAAAAGGGGAAAACCATAAGCATTGGGAGTATAGTGTTGAGCGTGCCATGGCGGATCTGAAGGTGCAAACCGGACAAAGGCAACTTCGCAACCAAGACAAGAAATTAGAGTAAAGCAGTGGCGATCTACTTTCTTGCTGCGATAAAAAAGTTGAGCAGATACGGAAGAGTATCGCCTCTGGTGCGGCGCCGTGTACGCATCTGGTGAGAATTTGATGGTGCTGTGGTAGCAATGGCTGTCGGCGGCGTGGAAGCAGATCTAGGAGGGTAGACGGTGGCGGCGGGGCGCGGTGGACGAGACGGTCGTAGGAGCGGCGCCCGCAAGGTGGACGACGGCGGGGATGAAGCGAGAGGACGGGATGCAAGGATCCCGGTCCGAAGGCATGGATGAGAGAGGTCGATCTCTTGTAATGGACGGCGGCGTCAGGGTATCAACTCCGGCATGGTGGAGGAGGACGGCGGTGGATGGGGTGGCGGACGGCGGCGGACGGAGGAGGGTGGGGTGGAGAGGGTGTTTTGGCGCCCACGGAGTACGAATGGGGAAAAGGGAGGTAGAGAGGAAGGGGCGAACCATGTAGTCAGGGCGCGCTTGTCTCAAATGCAAGGAAATTTACAAACTTAGCCCCCGTTTCAAATTTCTACTACATCACAGCAACATTAGTCGGTTGGGGATAGGACAGTAATCTCGCATACACCGAATATTTGCCGACGAGAGTTTGTTTTTGGCGCCCACCGTGTATGAATATGAATCGGGGAGGGAGTCGACTTCGGCCGAGGGCACACTATGTTTTGGCGCCCACCGTGTATGAATCCAGGTGAGAGGCGGTTATGTCACATTTGGGTGAAATTACAAACCTACCCCTATCGAAACCTATAGAAATCCAGCAGATAGGCTTTGCGCGGAAGGGATAGGCAGTAGTGATTTCCATCTCGCAGATTTTGGTTTCGGGTGGTTACTGCGACTTTCCCCGCTTCGCTCAAATTTTGCACAGTGCACGTTTACCGTGCCAACTCAATTCGAATCCCGTTTGTATTCTACTACTTTTTTCGGGCGGGATCCATTTTCAATTGGAATTACATTCTATATACATCATTTTTTTACATATATACTTTCAAAAGCACAACACCATTTATACATAAATATGGTTTACAAATGGCATGATCTCAGATTCATAAGGTTGTATCCATCAATTTGGATTTTCAAATATTTGAAACCACTTTATGTTGAAATCCAATGTATGCATTCCTCGCTAAGTGTCTCCAATTAATGTGTGTTTCATGCGGGGGTTTTTTAACTTCTCAAACATGTATGATGTGTTTCACACACGCAACATATAGTGTAATCCCGTTTAGACACTAATTGCATATAAACCATGCATTCTTTGTAATTAAAGAATCTATGGATCACCAATATTGATAAACTATATAACATTACACGTGTGCCAAAATTCAAATGAATATGCATGTTTGATACACCAATTTGTATGATATTATCGATGTCGTGATCTCCAGTTTAAATATTTGAATCCCCTTTAATCCAGATATTCGTCTCATATAGCTATAACTCATGCTTATATAGGACTATCTCTCTGGACCTATACGCGTTCATCGTCTCTCAGGCATCTTTCGTGCTACCTGTATGTCGACAATGATCTTTTATCTTCGTAACACACTGACGGTACTCTCTCCATCGACCTTCATCACTCTCTCTCTCTCTAAGTATATCTCGCTCCCTGCTATGTGTCTCTAGCTATGATTCTCCATGTGGAATCTCTTTCTCTCACACAAACACAAAACTTTGTCTCCCGGGGTCTCATTTCTCTCAACTATTCCCATGTGTGCCACTCGCACACCCCTCATACAGAGATGTGTTTCGCTCCTTAGATATGAGAACCTACGACTCTTCCTCTTCAATATCTCTTTCTCACACACAAACACAAACTCTGTCTCTCAGGGTCTCATATTTCTCCATTGTTCTCTTGTATGTCACTCAAACACACCCTCTCTACCTAGAGATATCTTGCGTTCCCTCATATGTCTCTCTAGCTGTCACTCTCGTTGTGTCTTTCTCTCTCGCGGACACAAAACTCCGTCTCTATGAATCTCATTTCTCTGTGATATTTGTTTGTATGTGACTCACATGCACCCTCTCTCTATCTCTCTCACACCCACACACATAACCCAGCCTTCTGATCCACTCGACTCCTATCTCTAGTGCACACTATCTAGCATCTTTATCTTTCTATTTATTTGTTTCTCCATCAACCTTCTTTCTCGCCCTCACTCTTTATTCCTATCACGCACACTACATATGTTTCTATCTACATGCATGTAGTCAAGTGCCCTCTCACACACATATATAACTTCACCCTTTGAACCACCCGACGGTCATCTCCGACACCCAAACTAACGGATTTCTCTCTATCTAGCATCTCCATCTCTGTATCTATCTGTAGTTTCTCCATCAACATTTCTTTCTCACACGGAGTCTTGCTTCCTATCACCCACACTATATATGTCTATCCATACATATGCATTTATAGGTTGATCTCTTTTGCACAATTGTTGCGCCTCACCCCCTCTGCTCGCCATAGATGCATGCTCCAGCCCACGCCACTATCTCTTAAAGACAAAAACACATGCTCAATTGTCGGGCCTTCTTCCCTGCATTCTCACATGCATGCATATTGTCATACCGATCCGTCTCTCCCATGTCATTGATCTTAGGACTTATGTCTTCTTTCTTTTATCTCGATCATGCACGCGCGCACACACACATCCCACGTATACATGTATACCTCCCATACATGCACATTCAAGGTCTCTATGTCTCCATACGTAGTTAATTACCCTCAATCCTAATGCCACATCGAATCGTTCTCCTCTTTTGTGCACATAACTTCCGCCTGGATGGGCAAAACACACACTCACACTTAATAATCTCCTTCTGGCTACCCCCCGCCCCGCGCGCCTCTCACACTTCCCCTATATCCCCGAAACCAATAAGATCATCCCTTTGTTTAATTCCCGCCTACATGCACCATCGATATATAGTAGTCTTCCGTGGTGTCTCTTGAACAAACACGTTCTCTCGATGTCGACTCCTCTCACGCGCACGCACCTTCTCTTCCCTCCTACGGGCATTTTCTCTCTCGCACCCCATCGTTGGTGGCCTCTGCCATACACATCACCTCTCTATGATGAAGCCATGCACACTTAAATTACATCCGCCACAGAGGACCCCGGGACACACACACACACCCCCGCGCACACACACACACACACACACACACACACACGTGCGCGCGCGCGCACGCATGCACGCACGCACGCACCCCCCA
>NC_041393.1:269621638-269640363 GCF_002162155.2 Triticum dicoccoides
CTCTCACACACACAAACTAAGACTCCATCTCTCTCTCTCTCTCCTCTCTCTCTCTCTCTCACACACACACACACACACACACACACCAGACACACTAAGACTCCATCTCACACACACATGCTCTAGGCGGAGCATTTGTTCCTACCACCCTTCATCCAACCTTACCCGTATGATAAACAATCACCTTTATCTACTTGCATAACATGGACAGATTCCACTTTACTTTAGTAGTCAGCAAACTTATCATCTGTATACCCTTATAAAAAAACGAGTTGGTGATGATGGTGTGCCTGTCATCTTGTAATACAGACCGTATGATCTATATCTGACGGATAGGAAGCAAACTATGATAATTTTACAAAAGATACCCGCACCTCTCTCCACATCATTATCTCCCGCGACGTCATTGCTCAGCAATTAAAAAAAGGAATAAGTCTCTGGAACAATCTAGCATGCATGGTGGCCGCTGCCGCCTGCCGGCGCCGTCCATCCCCATGCCTCCGCCCATTCCGACCACCAGTCACCACCACGCTCCACTCCTCCTTGCCTTATCTCTCATCTTTCATTTTTTTTCGATGACATTCTTGAGATACCAGTTTTCTGATAAAATTCTCGAGATATCATTAGTTTTTACACATGGGATTACTCCTGCATGGGTCAATCACAACAGGTGTTTTGTAAAAAAATGCATATTGATGTTCCGTGCAATGCACGAGAATCTTGCTTGTAATTATATAACGCAAATCACGAGCAGGAAGTGACATTTTTTTTGACACAACCACGTTAACATGGCCACATAAATCACGAGTAGGAAGGAGAAGGGAAGCGGGCTATGGAGTAACGTTTTTACCACAATTTCTTAGGAAACTAAGTGCAATAATTGAGTAGTTTTGCAAGCTACCATTACTACTACACCTGAAATGGTTCAAAACCTATATTCCCTTGCCAGCGCGCGCTTCCCGCATGAAACAGTCAGCATCGCCTGGAGCGTCAGTGCCGCATTAATGCCCGGCCAGAGCGGAGGCGACCTCTCACTGGCGCCGGCTTTGAAGTGGCGCGACGGCCGAGAGAGCGCCGCTTCTCGGTGCACGCGACTGCTCCGCGTCGAGACTGGCCATAGGCCCTATTTGGATCCATGGGTTAGAGTTAGTTTGAGCTAGTTGGGGCTCAAATAGCCCTAAAGTATCCAAGCATGAGGGTTTAAATTGGAGCAAGTTGCACCGAACCCACAAAAAAAACTATCTCACCCAAGAGGTGCTAACTGGAGATAGTTCTCATTGGGGCCACTGAAAAATCACTTTTCTCTCTCCATGAAGTGCATTTATTGTCAGTCTAACCCTGTCAACCAAACACCTCTTTGGCTACAGTTAGTTCAGGGTTAGTCATGAGTTAGTCTAACCTCTAGCTAAGTTAGAGTATCAAACAGGAGAAGTATAGGACATGCAAGTTGCTCAAAGCATACAGGCAAATTCATATGTGAAAGGATTTTTTTCTTTTTGAAAACGGAACGTGAAAGGATTTTTTTAGAATGCTCTTGGCATGTCGCTAACATGTGATAGTTAACCGACCTCAATAGACGGCAGAAACGCCAGCCCGCCGCACTTTGATAGAGACGAGGAGGGAGAAGCGATACAGGTTGCTGGATTACTAGAGATAGGTGTCGCACGGAAGCCAAGAAATATGGTGATAGCGTGGGTTAGCCATGTACTAGTATGATGTAACTACACTGGGCTGCCGTGTTTCGTACTCTTCCAGTCCACTATGGAGATGATTGGTTAATTTTATATCGCTGAATACTATTAAATATTATGAGTGCAGACGCTCCACCACGAGGTTCCTTGCTCCTTCTCGGTCGTCCGGAATCTAAGTTCTTCCACTCTATTTTTTTTACATGAGCTTTGTTCATCCTTTTGCCAACACGGGAGACATCTAGCATCAAGGCGCACGTGTTATGCAATGATCGTTCCATCTATATGAAGAACACGTGGCACTGGAACTACGAGACGGACATGTACCCAGGAGTGGACGTACAAACCTGAGTAATGTAGCGCAGTAAGTGAAGTAGAAAGGCACAAATGGTATGAACATGCGTGGCATACAGGGTGTGTTTGGTTGCGTTCTCGTCTCAGCATAGTTGTTCCCTCTTCATGCATGCTCAACTCAACAGCCCTCTTCATGCATGCTCTCTTCATGCATGCTTCTAGTGTATTTGTGCTAAACTAGTGTGGAATCATGCACCCTCCATACACTCTACCAAACACCCAAAAGTAGGTCGAGAAGGGAACTCTTGGGCGGCATTTGTCTCTTACTACGTACTACCACTAAATGTTGTACGTGCAATGCACGGCGATGTTATGGAGTACGTGTCTAAGTACTCTAGTACTACTATATTAGTTGGAGGCACATATTAACTTTTATATTTGTTTACGTGTATGCCCCGAGACCTTCCAACTAGACGTGTCTTTCTCTCCAGGTCGCACTTTGTATCGTTCATACAGCTAAGTACTACTACGTGTGTTCTCCGACCCAGAAGTGTAAGAAGTGGAGACGCTCTACCACGCTGTTTTTTTTACGCTGGGCTCTACCACGCTGTTCATGTCCCACTCCTTTCGCTGACGTGTGGGACATCCAGCACGTGCCGTGTTTGGCACCCTTCGTCGTAAGAGTTGAAACACTAGCATTCATCAAAAATAAAAAATAATATAAATCGGCAGTGATACTATTTTTGCGAACCAATCAGCAGTGATACTATACCACGCGGTTTCCTTGCTCCTCGATATCAGAAAGAATACTTCCGTTCGCCAACATGTGGGACGTCGACCATCCTGGTCCACTTGCCATGCACGCAGAACTCCAAGGGAGAGTCACCCAGGTCGTCGCACTGCAGTAACAATGAATAATGAGCCGTCAAATCACAGGCCCACTTCCCACTTTGAAGTTGCTCGGACGAAGGAACCATCATGACTTCGTTGAATTCCGCTTCTTGAAGAAAACTACTGTACTAGCAGTACTGCTAGCTACAGTATTTACTCCAACAGAGGCCTCCTTTCGTTCATAGGATAGGAATATGAAAATCATAGGAAGTGAGATGACATGCATCTCAATTCCTATAGAGAAAGAGATGCCATTTGATGCATAGGAGAGGAATTTTTCCACTTAGGGGGTGTTTGTTTCCAGGGACTTTTTTGTGTAGGGACTAGAAAAAGTCCCTCTTAGATACTTTTTTACCAAACGGGAGGGACTTTTTAGGGACTAAACTAGGCATTTGGGACTAAATGAAGAAGACTCTCAAGGAGAGTCTTTTTTGGGACTTCTTGGGACTTTTCCAACAATGCCCCTCCGTGCATCCATTGGCCCGCCACCCCATGGTGTTGTTTAATTGTTATTTTTCTATATACTAGGGGCAACATGGTCATTTAATAACCTCTAGGAAGGGACTAGGGACTTTTTAGTCTCTAGAAACAAACAGGGAGGGACTTTTTGGGGACTAGGGAATTTTTAGTTGGGACTAGAAAAAGTCCTAGGACTTACGAACCCAACAGGGCCTTAGTCTAGGCTAATGTACTGGTAATTTGCTCTAAAAACTACAGTAGTAACTAGTAGTACTGGTACATGCTCGTACTCAGACACAAACACACACACTAACTACTAGTACTACTACTTCTCACATGCTGGCCAGACACCGTCATTCTCCTTCCCGGCTTTGTCGGCGACACCCCACCATGCTTGGATCTCCGCCGACCTCTCCGCAGCAGCGCGTGCGTCCTTTTCTTTCTTGCGGCAGCGGGCCTCTCTTTTCTTGAGTGCTTTCTGACTTTTCCGCTCCCTCTGTGCGGCTTTGGCCGCCTCTTGCTCTACTGCCCATTTGTCCTTGGCATCTTCAAATTCCTCCCACATAGTTGTGAGGTCGCGAGCGGCGATGAACTCGGCACGGCGGGATGCCATCGCTTCCCTACCATTTTGTGTGCGTTCGTGGGCAGCAAGGAACTCGGTGCGGCAGGATGCCATCGCTGACTTACCAGTTAGTGTGCGGCGCGGTGGCATGAACGACGCTTGGTGAGAGAGCTCTAGGGTGGAGTGGACGGACAACCGTATGGTGCATTGGTTTGTCAAGAGCTCAAGGACAGAAGACGAAGCAAATTAGGATTCCCCTTCAATCCTGGTCATTTATTACCGAGTAAAATGCATTGGCAGTCATCGAACTTGTCTTGATAGCTCACTTTGATCATTGTATACGAGATATGGTGATTATACGATCGCTGGCTCAGCATATAGCTCCGTATTTGTATGGTTGCCAGTCAAACAGTCCGCATGGGCCTGAAACGGTCACCATCTCTCCAAAATGTCAATGCCGCATTCACTGGACTTAACTGCAGGTGCAATTGGTGTGTCACTGACATGCGGGCCAGATGCCCTTTGGGCCCACATGTCAGACACCCAAACGCATCTGCAGTTAAGTCACTGAAGCAGCGTCCGCATTCACGCCCGACGAACCTACTCCGGCGCCAGTTATCCATCCGTCTGCCGCGGCTCATTGCCATTCGCCCGCTATATTAACTTGAGCCCCAGCTCCCAGCCATAGCCAAAGACCCACACTTATTCTCCTCCGGTCCCTTCCTTCTATCGGCACCACTTCAACCATGGCCTCGTGGCGCTCCGAAGCTCTCTTGGACGTACTACCGCAGGAGCAGGCGAGGGACATCAGCGGCTCCGCTCCGGGCGCGCTCCAAAGCTCTCTTCGACGTACTGTCGTAGGAGGAAACGAAGGAGATCGCCGGCACCCCCGGGCCGCCCTCCGCCGCCACGACCATGAAGCCAGCGCGTGTGCGTGGGCGCAGCCGGCAGCGAGGAAGAGTAGTACACGGTAGGTCGCCGCCGCTCTGGTCCCGGGAAGGCCACCGCTACTCCACTCAGTCGACGCCAAGCTTGGTGGGGTAAACATCGGTGGCCGATTAGCCGCTTGACGGCGACGTGGAGGCGGAAATCTTCATAACCTTGTGCTCCGTTCGGAGGAGGAGGTTATCGAGGCGGATGAGGAGGAGGCAAAGGCAATGGCCGACTTTCTTGGGTTCATGGCCGGACTTGGTGGTCGGGCGCCGGCGGTCGTTTAGATTAGGTTTACAGTAGGTTTAGTACGGTTTGTGCGAAATATGTAATGAATTTTGTCCAGTTTGTAGGAAAAGTTTTCGAAATGTAATGAATTTCATTCGGTTAATTTCATCCGGTTAATTTGAAATTTGCTTTGTTTGCACGAATTTCGTCCAGTTAGTTCATATAGTTGTCAAAAGGTATGCGGGCAGCATCGGATGGCATCCATCAGTGTCCTCAGACAGATGCCGGTGTAAATTTGTGGGCCAGCGCTGGAGATGCCCTAACTATCATGCCATAATTGCTAATAATCCTCCATTATTTGGCAGGGAACAGTTATCCCTCAATCAAAATCAGATCCGCGGTGTTTCGCACTCCTCCCGCGTATGAGTGTAAACTCTTTCTTACATAAAAATGGAGCAAGTGGACGGCACTGTAGCACGTCATATCACTCGAACTAGCCCGCCTAACGAGCGGGAAAGCACGGCCCTCGTCATTTTGTTCTGGATTTCTATCGATCGATCGCGTGAAAATGTTACGCTTCGCAAGTTCTAAAGGAAAAGGCGGCACACTTATGACTCGTACGCGTCGTAACCCCGATAGTCCGGCTCGCACGCCGCTCACCAAAGGGGACACGCGTTGTCTTGCAATTTCACTGACATGTGGGACCGTAATTGAATAAACTATCGATAGCCGAAATCTAATCGCTCAGCGGGCGTTGGCTGAGAAGAGAGAAACGGAGGAGGGAGAAGAGATCGCCCGCCCGCCGCGCACGGACTCCAAGAAATATATGGTGATAATGTGAGGTGGGCCATGCTGGAGTCCAGACCGCTTCCGGAGCCCGCTCTCACCGCCCTGGCCCCTCAAGACGCCAGCTGCCTGCTACATGCATAGCAAGAAGTCCCCGCTTATGTGGAGGAGAGAGAGGCATTGACAAAGTCAAGGAGTAACAGTGGAGACAATAGCTTTCATCAAAAATAAACAATGAATACTCGTTGCTCGTCCTCTATATCAGAAAGAATACTTTGATTCACCGACATGTGGGACGTCGACCATCCTTGTCAACCTGCCATGCACAAAATTATCCTGGTCTACCCCGGTCGTATCGCAGGCCCAACCTTTCCCACCGTAAGTTGTTCGGACGAAGGAACCATCATGACTTCGTTGAATTCCGGTTCTTCAAGAAAACTTACTGTACCCGCAATACTGCTACCACACGCGAAGACTGGATGGCACTGTACCATGTCATATCACTGAAACCCACTAGGACAAACTAGCCCGCTTAGGTCATCTATTTTGGAACGGAGGGAGTACGTCTCTACACTGCTATGATTTTGTGTTGCACGTTCTCTGTACTTTTGGTACGATTTTCCTACCCTATGAACCAAATGAGGCCTGAATGTATGTCGACTATTGTCTGATCGATCGCTAAGCCTACAATTTTAGGAGCTAGGGCTATTGGTCGATCGATGAGGGATAAGTATAAGCATACCACGAGCTCATTAGCCCCAACATTTCTCTTCGGTGAGTGTTTTGCAAGTACTATAGATCGCACAGTAGCTAGCCTACTAACACTAAGAATCATCAAACAAGCCCTGCTGATATGATAAATAGTTCAAAGTTACATCTAAGCATGCCATATATTACATCAAAAGCTAGTGAGGATACATCTGTTTCCATAACTCGGAGAGGGTTCGCATGATTCATCGCATGATTCACTATCAAACAAAAGTAGCAAGATCCGCCCGCACAAAACAGTGCACTAGCCCTAAGATGGTTTGATAACACGCATCTTTCTGGTAATTAAACACAGGGCAATGCAAACTACCCTGAAGGATTAGCGCGACCAACTATTTCTTGTCATCGATCTCTCGGGCAATGACCACAGCACGGACAGCGGCATGGGAATCGATTTCTGGGGTGATGTCCACAGGACTGACTGCGACATCGGAATCGATCTCTGGGGCGATGTCCACAGGATGGACAGCGGCATCGGAATCGATCTCCGGGGCGATGCCAACAGGACGGGCCACGACATCGGAATCATCAAGGACAACCACCGGCACCTGCACAACACTAACATATTAGCAAGCACATTGCAAATAATCAAAAAGCAAGCACATTGCAAATAATCAAAAACCACAACTATGGTAATAAGCCATTATTTTTTACCTTGTGCAGCTTACCGGGGGATCTCATCCCTCCGGGGGCCATCTCCTCGTCCTCGATGGGGGCCATCACCTTGCCAGGGGAATACTGCTTCTCAACGGTGACTATCTCCTCAAACTCGGTCTTGAGCCTCACATAGGTGGCAATTAGAGCTCCTGGGGTAGGCACGGTGGGGCCCTTGCTGTTATTCCAACTTTCTTTGAGGAGTTCATCCGCTAACGTCCTCAACTCTTTGGCCAATGCTTGTTTCTTGGAGTTCTTCGTCTCCATGGGTTGGCCCGCCAACATGGTCAACTCGTTGGTCGGGGCTCGCTTCCTGGAGATCGCTGTCTCCAGTGGGTTGTCCGCCAGCAACTCTTTGCCTAGTGCTCCAGGATCCATCAATGAACTGACAAACAAATAGCAATCGAAAGTAAACCACAATCGCAATGAAAACGGGAAAAGAATAGGATGTGAGAATTGGTCGGTGCTTCGCAAAAAGAAGATTATTGGAATGAAAATATAGCAGCATAACTAATTCGCCCACCTTTCCTTCGTCGGTAGAGAAGAAAAATGGTAGAAGTGACTAGCCTAGAGTGAGCTTTTCTTCAAGAAAGGGAAGAAAGGGCTTGAACGAGCGTTCCAATGAAATGATGGTTGCTTCGTCCAGTCCAACTAGGAGGCCACCTTACCACTACTGGTACAGGTGTGGGTTTTGTGATATGACGGGTCATGCCAGCCACACCGGGGTGACAGGTGAGTCTCGACTGTAGCACCTCACTGTGATTTGGTGGATGGCACACGGGCCTGGATGCTTTGAAATGTCATTAACTTGATTTTAGTCTCTTTAGTATTTGGATCCAAGCATGGATGAGGCTAACAAGTTTTAGTCCCACTACTTTTAGTCATGAGACTAAAACGTATCAAAGCACTCTCTTAGGCTGGTCATAGTGGGGAGTAACTTAGACTACTGTCATGCATATGACACTAGTGTAAGTTACTACCTCCATAGTGCAAAGTAACATAGTAGTAGTATCATAGATTGTTTCATTTATTATCTCATAGACTCATTTTGCCTCGGAAAGCACTATGTTATAGTAACATATTGTGTTAAGCACCTCTTTCCTCGTTAAATACTTGCCACATAAGCAAAATTGTCGTGGGATGTGTTAAGTTACTACCTAAGTTACTCCCACTATGGCTAGCCTCAATATTGTGCACCGCGACCAAGGCAGAGAGGAAAACGAGAGAACTACGTAATTAATGCATGAGTTTAAGTAGGGTAGTTTTGTAAAGTACGAGATACATTCCTCCAATCGCAAAATGCCTTGGTTCATGAGATTTGAGATTTGAGCCCTATAAACCGGAGGGGAGGGGGTACTGCACATGGTGTAGTCTAGTCACTTGTTTTTTTAGCCAAAGTCTAGTCACTTGTTGAAATCTCTAGAAAGGCAAATACTCCTTTCCGGTTTACAGGTCTATACTACTCCCTCCATCTAGGTGTGTAAGTCATCTTACAAAAACCAAATAGTCCCAAAACACTTAGGCGCGGTGCATTAACTTCTACCTGGTTTCTTGTTTCTTGACATACGTATCAACCAATAAGAGATGAGAGGTGTGCATGCTTTTAATGACTTGCAATGGCTAGTTCATTGCATGGAATGCTATTAATTAGCAAATAAACATTGGTGACCCCAGGAGGAAACGATGCTAAGCGCGTGGACCTATGCAGAATGAGTATAAACCAATGGATAATGGAGTTTAATTGTTAAACAATAGCAATTTTGTCTCATGCAAGAGCCTGGCTAGTACTCCAAGGAACCGCACCACGCGAGCGTTCGCAACTGCCACGTTCGGTTTGCACTTGGCTCTTCGCCTCTTCGAGAAGACGAACAATGATGTTACTCCTACTTCTACAGTATCGAATCCACTGCTGCATGTCCGTCCACGTCGTGCGGGAGGGATATCATGTAGCGAAAGCTTCTATTTACTGCTCCTGCCTTTGCATCCATGACAGGTGGGCCCAACAGGTGGTTGGCCCACCTGTCATGCAGCCAAAGGCAGGTGCAGTTAAGGCACCAGAGCTCAGTCCGCGAGGGAGAGGGCATCATAGTAATCAAATTTCTCGGGCTTGTACGAGTTGACGCGACACATCAAAGCACTGCATTCGATAAAACTCTTTTTACACATTTCAAATGGGCTACTTTGTATGTAGGAGTAGACATATTCTGCTTCGTATGTACTCCCTCCATTCCAAAATATAAGTCGTTTTAGAGATTTCACTATGAACTACTCCTACATACGAAACAAAATGAGTGAATCTACACTCTAAAATATTTCTATATACATCCATATGTAGTTTGTAGTGGAATCCCTAAAAAGACTTACATTTAGGAACGGAGGGAGTAGTCACTTGTTGCAATCTCTAAAAAGACTTATATTTGGAAACAGAGGGAGTACAACGCATGCATGCATGCCGCGACTTTCCTTTTGATACTTGCATGTGTTGATTTGATGCACCTTGCCAAATTTTGACTATAAATTTAACTAACCAAATTTTCAAGCATGTCACAAAAAATCACGGGGCTGTTTGGATTGTGACTATGTTTGTCTTATGTTGCCACATTATTTTTCCCACACTTGCCACACATGCCTAACCTGAGTTGCTCAAATTGCTAGACACACTTTGGCTTGCCTAAGGGAATCTTGCCAAATTTTTTGTGTCTATGACATGTGGGGTTCACTGCTAATAAAAAAATTCTTGTCTTAGGTGTGGCTAATAAAAAAGACTTATATTTAGGAACAGAGGGAGTAGAAAATATAGATAATAATGCATGTTGGGGCAACCCACATTTCCGCTAATTTTAGCCGTGGGCTTGTTCACAATTTTTACGAGGGGGTGGTTGTTCATTTAATGGAGGGACTTTTAGTACTACCAGACTTGAACGATACAAAGTGCGACCTGGCACACCGTAACATCACTTGGAACAAGCGGGTAGCTATCTCAAAAAACAATCAACAACTAAAAAAACCGCGACCTCGCATGTAGTATAGTACACAATTTTAAACGATTGTTTTGATGAAGTGAAAAAGGAAAACTACCCCACTACTTATATATAGGCCGGAGCCTCCGTGCTTGCTTGCTAGGGCTGCTCTATTCACACACTCTCATCCTCTCCAGATCTAAACAAGATAGGGGTAGTAACCCTGTCTTTCTCCCTTCAAAAAACACTGGCTTTCTATCCTCACTGCTGGTTACAGATCCAGACGTATCCCGCTCCGCTGGTGAAGGGGAGGAGGGGCAGCATTTAGGCCGTCGCCGACAGCGAGGGAGGAGACCCACTGCTGGTCGCACCGTTATCTCTGGCTGAGCGCCGGCATGGGAGGTCCTCCGATCCCTTCATCATTGCCTGTGGGCGGAACCGGCCTCCCACCGCCCACCTATCCACATCCCGACGACCTTCAGGTATATCTTTGTTTGAAACCGCTTTAGCTCTACTTCCCCAGCTCGCTACATCGGTGCATGTGCATCATTTTCTACCTCTCAGCCCCTCTCGATCGGATGGTCCAACGTCACCTATTTTTTTCTATTGTTAGAGGTAAAGCTACTTCATGGAGTCGAATCTTGTACTCCCCCCGTCCGAAAATACATGTCATTGAAATAAAGTGGGGGTGGGGGAATTTAGTATGTGCATCGGACTTGGTACAAACAGGAAGGAAAGGGGATGAAAGTAGTATAGACTGGTCATCCAACCGGTCTCTTGGTCGAAAAGGGAAATATAGGGTAACGTTGTACACAGTGGTATGACCTGAACTAGATTTGCTATCCACACATAAGAGTAGGTGGCTAGAGTGAACAAAAATGGGACCAACCCAGATATGTTTCTTGGATGTTTGTTTCTTGGGGCAACAAACTATGAATCACCACTTTATGCCCATGTTTACGTACATGGTGCTGTACTGCTGGTGCACCCACTGTTCCATGCCCTTATACCAAATATTTAGGCTCCGATCGGAATAAAGGGGCAGAAAACATAGGTCTTAATAAAAATAGAGGAATAGGAAAGGAATGTAGGTATAAAACTATGGAACAGCGAACCGGAGGAAACTCTCAAGAGAATGTGTTCGGATGGACTACGAAATGTACAGATTTGTTTTTTTAGAGTAGCATGCTTGGCAGTATGAGATGCTATTTGTTTATTCAGCTGCACAGTGACTACTCTTTTCCTCACCTCACGTACCACACATAGGTTGACTTTTTTATTCCGTCAAACACAGCACAACAACCTGTCTAACGCATGGCAGCGAGCGCCTGCCTCGGGCTTCCGCCCAAAAAATGAGCAGCGCGTGGATGTTTCTAATCCGATGGAGTCAGTACTACCAGGCCAGCTTTCCTATGAAACACTATTCACCTTTCCCGTGTTCCGAATGGTTGGAAGGGAAAGAATACGGTAGGAATTGTGTTCCTACAAAAATCCTGCACCAAACCTGTGAACCGAACGCAGCCTTAGCTGTTCTTAATATAATGTCCCTGGTAAAAATGAAGCCATGCCACTGTTTTTGCCTGTAATTGTTTGAGACTCTAACAAGTTTAGCCAAATGTTTTTGCCTGTAATTGTTTGAGACTCTGACTGTTTCCTCTGCCTTTTGTGCAAACAGGGATATCCAATTCACCTGGTTGCTGTTGTGACCTTTTGGTGCACTACACAATACTCTTCTTAAAAGAAGTGACTTTTGTGCTGTTTAACTGGAATGTCAGATGGAACAGTTGGTTCATTTTGGTGGAACTGCACAAAGGGAGATCTGTGTTCCAATCCTCATCATCCATATTGGCGCCATAACCTTCCTTTAGGTAAGAATGATATTTAATGCATGTGTTCAGCTCTATTTTCTGACTGCCATGAGAAAATAATGCTGTTTTTTACTAGTACACTTGTACTCCCTCACTGACAAAACCAATTCTGAATTAGAAGGCCAATCATGTACTTGGTTTCACCAACTGGTGAGGAGAAAGATAAACATAGCATGAAGAGGAAGAAGAAGAAGAATAAACAGTGCCAAGGCGATCTTGCTGAAGCCAGAGGCCTCAATCGAGGCTATTCAAGGGCTCCAGCAACGACTACCTTACATGTGAGACGATCCTCCAGGGAGCCCTTCCACTTCTGCTGTCTCACTTAATTAATTAGGAGCACTTAAGTACCACTAATTTATTATTGCCTAATTTTCCTGTTGGAGTTAAACAAATCTTTAGTAGGACCCTATGCTGAATCATGTACATGTGAATGTTTGTCTATGGAGGTGAATCATGTCGTGGAGCAGGGAGGGAATATTATTAGTGTCATGACATAATAGTGCTATTGTTTTGCATGTCAATTTATTGCCATTGGTTCAATGAGGCAATGTTTTGCGTATTGTCCATCATGAATTTGATGCTACTCTTTGAGTAATATGCTAATGTCTTCCTATCCTTTCTCACTAAGCTAATGAAGGTTTCACCTTGTTCCTACTTGTGCAAACAGGGATCATGTTGTGCCAATCATACATTTTAGTGGAACTACACAAGACAATACAATGAACCATATCCTAGCCAGTGCTTTAACTCTGCTGGAAGTTCTTGATAATCTTTCGATATAATCTCAGCACTGGTAAACAAGAGTGATTTCAACCATACATTTGAAGTGCACAAAAATATATACTATTGTGTGATTCCAGTGAGTGCTTTATCATCTCTCATGGGACTACATGAATAAGCTTTTTTTCTCAGGTTGGCATGGGCCTAAGGCCTTCATCCATATTAGTTTGCTATCATCTCTATTTGTATCATGCTACTGTCATGAGAAACTCCTTTATCTTCGCACTTTTAAGTTTTGCAACCTATGATAAATGGCAATGCTTTGAGTGTTGAGTTGAGCTAATTGGCACTAATTAAATAAACTAATACCTCTCTTTAAGCAAGACTACTTTGTTGCTAACTTTACCCATTAAGATAATGAGGGTGCTTCTATTTGTTAGTGTATGTTTCATCAACTAGGCCCACTATTACAGTAATCTCACTCTCTCAATATATGTGCCAACAGGGATGCTCGATTTTGGTGGAACTGCACAAAAACTTTGGGTGCTTCATTGCCTCGACAGCTTCCGTCCTTTCCTGCCAGTCGCTAATCTCTGCTTGCTTTCTTCCTTTGCTGTCAGTCGCTTGGCTTATCTCGGCTTCCAGTCAAAGGAAATAGTAATTGATATGCTTCCTCACACAGGTTGGTACTGGTCTTTATCCTGGTTATTGTGCCTGTCATATGTATTAGTAATTTGGTATTGTGCTACTGTTTGCCGATTTCATAAAGGAGTAATTTGGAGTCTGAACTCGCAGGCAAATCATTACATCGGGTGATTTCAGTAGAACTGCACAAAATGATCAGATGGACAGGTACTTATGCTGCTGCTATGTACTCCAAAGTTCACTCAGACAAGCATCGATGTTGACAAGAAGTGCCTATATTCATTCGAGTATCAACCAGCGTTAACCAATTGTCAAACTCCAAGTATTAGGAGAGTGAACGCCAAAAATATTGCTTGGTGCATAGCCCAGAAAAACGCAGTCCAGTCTTTGGTCCCAACTTGTGCCTTTTGGTTATCGGCACATATGGTAGCGAACTATATGGCATGGAGTCTAAAGATTCCAGACAAGTTGGTTGACGCGTATATTCATCTGGGACTTAATCAGTCTGCACGCCAAGGATGCTCCATTTCAGTTGAACCGCACAAAAAATTTGGGTGGTTCATTTTCTCAACCGCCTCCTTTCTCGTCTGCAATGTAGAATTTTGGCGAGATACAGGACGAAGATGAGCCAGTAAACTAGTTGGATGAAAGTAGTGGCCAAGTTGCTCAAACCTCCGTTGGCACGAGGCCACTATTTGAGGATAAACCTACAAGCAAAGTTCAGATTGTATGTGCTGCCTCTTATGTACTCGAAAGTTTACTCGTACAAGAACTAATTTTAGCAAGAAGTACCTCTGATTGAACACCATTTACCAGTCTGTACCCTAGGTAATTAAAGATCATCCATGGATCATATCAGCTGTGATCTCAATCATTTGGATGCATAAACATACTTAACATGTGTATATCTAAATCTTTTTGTGAATTATGTATGAATATTGTCGTGTGATCTATCAATCATTTGGATGCATAGATATGCTGAACTTGTGTATATATGAATCTTTTGATTTGTTGATAGTGAATGTTGGCTATGAATATGAACGTGTCCTGTGAACCTGAGTTTGATATGAATTGCAACAGAACCAGTTATAACCCTTCTCCTCCTCTCAATCTGCGACTCCATTGCCGCGTTTTCCCATCTCCGAGTCGTTCCCGTCCGGGGCCTTGTCGTCGTCCATCGCCTCGCTGTGCTTGGTGCGGAGTGGTCAACAAACGAGAGTCATCGGAAGAGGACTGTACGTGGAGAGCCTGACGGCTGGGACCCACGAGGTCCATGGTCGCACACAAGGAAAGTTCCTCCTTATTAAGCTGAAAAAAATGTTACCTACGCCTGACAGCTGGGACCCACCGGCTGTATCTTCGCACGGAAGGAAGTGCCTCCTTGTTTTGCGGGAAAACAATTATTCATCCCCTTGACAGCTCGGACCCGTCAGATTTGGTGACTGACTTGTGGGCCTGCTAAGTGGACGTGTACGCACGGCTTTGTCAACTTAATCAACAAATGATTCTAGCAGCTAGACCGTTGGATGTTAATCCAACAGCCGTGCTCCTTCTTCAACCTCTGTTCTTGCTCCTGTCTCCCGTGGGCGGCACCGCGGCTGTGCTGCCGCGCACCCGAACCAGTGAAGTTTCCCACTCCTCTCCATCTGCAACTCCACTGCCTCATCTTCCCCATCTCCGGGTCGTTCCAGTCTGGGTGCGCTCGGCACGGTGTGGTCAACGTGGTCAACAACAGAGAGTCATCGGATGATGACTGTACGTGAGAGGCTGATAGTGGGGACGTACCACGCCCATGGACGCATGCATGCAACGGAACACGGCGAGGTCAACGTGGTCAAGGAACGACTTCCATCGGAAGTATACTGTACGTGGAGAGTCTCAGCTGGGTCCACGGCCGCAGCAAGTAAGTGCCTCCTTATTACGCGGAAAATAATGATTCCTCCAACTGACAGTAGGGACCCACTAGAAAGGCCACCGTATTTTGCGGAAAAAAACGTTTGCCCCCTGACTGCTGGGACCCACCTGACGGGCCACCGTATTTCGCGAAAAAAACGTCCCCCCGCTGTCAGCTCGAACCCACCGGAAGTTCCTCCTTATTACGCACAAAAAAAATGAATACTCCCCCTGCTAGCTGGGACCCACCTTGGTGGGAGGCTGACGTGTGGGCCTACTAAGTTGATGGGGACGAAGGGCTTTGTCAACTTAGTCAATATGAATGATTCTAGCTCTAGTGACCGTATGATGTCCATCCAACGGCCGTAGTGCTTCTTCAACCTCTGGTCTTCTTGCTCCAGCCGCCCAAACCAGTGCCGGTCGTGCCTCATGCTCCTGCCTCCCGTGGCCGGCTGTGCTGCCACGGAGGCCCTGCGGCGATGGCAGCCTCACACCGCAGCTGAACCAGTAGACCCTCGTACTCCTCTCCGCACGGGCTTCCACTGCCGCGTCTTCCCCGGCTCCGCGTTGTCCCCTTCCTAGGCCTCACCGTCATCCACCGCCGTGGTGCTCTCCGCGCGGCATGGTCAACGTGGTCAAGGAATGACTTCCATCGGAAGAGTACTGTACGTGGAGAGGCTGACAGCTGGGTCCACGGCCACAACCCAGTTTTTTTGTGATTTGCCAAGTAAGTCGCTTTGTGAGGCCTGTTGGGCTGCAAATCTTTCAAGACGAGGAGAGCTTTCATTCGGCTCGCCGAGAAAATGGCCCATCAGTAATGAGAAATGGGTTGTACATTTTTAAAACACATCAAATCGACAATTAGTTTCAAATATCTTTTTTTTCATTTCGAGATTTTAAATTACATTAATTTTTATGCGTGGAGAATTTGTTGGATTTTATATTGATATACATTTAGTTTTAAAATCAGTTTGAATGTGAGTCGAAATTTCGGGATTAAAAATAGTTCGGGCCGCACCGAAATATGCAAAATTTCGTATAATTTTTTATCCGTGGCCACAATATGGGCTGTAATGCTAACAAAAAGAATATGGGCTCCAAAAAAAACTTAAGAATTAGCAAATGGGTTGTAAATTATTAGAAATAATGGCAGATGGGCTGTATGCTGTTTTCCACAGATTTGAGGCTTTCCTAAAAAAAGGTTGACGCACAAGCAGTGACTGTTGGATGGCCATCCAACGGCCGTCGTGCTTCTTCAATCTCTGCTCTTCCTGCTCCATCCGCTCAAACAAGCGCCGGCGGGACTGCCTGCTCCCTCCTCCCCGATGCCGGCTGTGCTGCCGCGCAGGCCTCACCGCCCCACCGTACTCCCATCGCTGGCCTAGCCATCCCTCTACTCACCCACACCTACTGTTATTCTCCGGCGAGGGCAGACGAACCAGTAAACCCTCGTTTAGTCGTACTCCCCTCCGCGTGGGAAACAACTGCTGAGTCTTCCCTGCCTCCGTGTCGTTCCCTTCCTAGGCCTCGCCATCGTCCACCGCCCTGGTGCTCTCGGCGCGGCCTGGTCAACATGGTCAACGACTGACATGCATCTGAACAGGACTGTATGTGGAGAGGCCGACAGCTGGGTCCACGGCCGCACGCAAGGAAATGCCTCCTTATTACGTGCAAAATAATGATTCGTCCACCTGACATCAGTATTTCGAGAAAAAAACGTTACCGCCGCTGACAGCTCGGACCCACCAGCTATATCTTCGCACGCAAGGAAGTGCCTCCTTATTACGCACAAAAAAATGGATACTCCCCCCTGTTAGTTGGGACCTAGTATAGTGGCAGGCTGACTTGTGGGCCTACTAAGTTGACTGGGACGGAGGGCTTTGTCAACTTAGTCAATATGCACGATTCTAGCTCCAGTGACCGTACGATGTCCATCCAATGGCCGTAGTGCTTCTTCAACCTCTGGTCTTCTTGCTCCAGCCGCCCAAACCAGCACCGGTCGTGCCTCGTGCTCCTGCCTCCCGTGGACGGCTGCGACGCGGTGGAGGCCTCATCGCCCCCTACTACTTCCACCGCTAGCCAGACCATCCCTCTACTCACCCACACCCCCTGTTATTCTGCGGCGATGACAGCCTCACACCGCAGTGAACCAGTGAACCCTCGTACTCCTCTACGCGTGGGCATCCACTGCCGTTTCTTCCCCGGCTCTGCGTCGTCCCCTTCCTAGGCCTCGCCGTCGTCCACCGCCCTGGTGCTCTCGGCGCGGCGTGGTCAACGTGGTCAAGGAACGGCTACCATCGGACGTGGACTGTACGTGGAGAGGCTGACAGCTGGGTCCACTGTTGCAGCAAGGAAGTGCCTCCTTATTACGCGCAAAATAATTATTCCTCCACCTAACAGCGGGGACCCACCAGACGGGCCACCGTATTTCGTGAAAAAAACATTTCCCCCCTGACTGCTGGGACCCACCAGCTACACCTTCGCACGCAAGGAAGTGCATCCGGGCAAAAAAAAAACGATTCGCCCCCCTGACTGCTGGGACCCACCGGCTACATCTTCGCATGCAAGGAAGTACGTCCGGGCAAACAAAAAAAACGATTTGCCCCCTGACTTCTGGGACCCACCAGCTACATCTTCGCATGCAAAGGAAGTGCGTCCGGGCAAAAAAAGAATGATTCGCCCCTCTGACTGCTGGGACCCACCAGCTACATTTTCGCACGCAAGGAACTGCCTGACAGTTGGGACCCACCTAGTCGAAGTGTATGTAGCGTTGTCATTCTTGTCGCGAACTTGTACGTACATATATACTGGTAGATGTAGAAGCGCGCACGTGTCGTAGTAGAGGCGCGTACGTGTTGTAGTAGAGGCGCACACGTAGCATGTACACGTACGTACAACGGCCAGGGTGCAAGAAAGAAAATACGGCCACGTATGTGTACATACGGGCAGGGTCTCGAACGCCTAGTCGCGCCTACGTACGGCAAGGGCTCGTGTTCATGGGGAGGCAACGGAATGCGTCGTGTTCATGGGGAGGAAACGGAATGCTCGTGTTCATTGGGAGGCAACGGAACGCGTGGGAGCCAACCGGCTTGGACGGAACAGGCGATGGAAACGAGGCCTGGCGTACCGCAGATTGGACGAAGCGGACCTCCTACGGTCGAAACAGGGTCTTGTTGATCGGGAGGGGCCTGGCGTACTGCAGAACAAAGGAAATGGACCTCCTACGGTCGAAACGGGGGTCCTGTTGATCGGAAGGGGTGTGGCGTACCGCAAAACGGAGGAAACGGACCTCCTACGGTCGAAACGGGGGTCCTGTTGATCAGGAGGGGTGTGGCGTACCGCAAAACGGACGAAACAGACTTGTGTTGGAGCGTTACGG
>NC_041393.1:269640719-269655852 GCF_002162155.2 Triticum dicoccoides
ATCGACCTCCTCCAGCCTCCACGGGCTCCTGTTCATCCAGCCTCCACCACGCGCTACTCCACCGTCTACTGTTCAACCACCCCTCCACGGGCACCCCTCCATCATCTACTATTCATCCAGCCCTCCACACCACGGGGTCCTGTTCAACCACCCCTCCACGGCCATCCCTCCACGGCCACCCCTCCACCGTCTACTGTTCATCCAACCCTCCACACCATGGGTTCCTATTCATCCAGAGGCAACGCCACCGCTCACTGTTCATCCAACCCCCCCCCTCCGCAACACTCACTGTTCATCCAATCGATCGGCTTCAGTTAGCAGCAGTAGCGAAGGAATCGCTCCATCGGGTTCAGTTAACAGCCATCGATCGATCGCTCGGGTTCACTAACACGTAGCCTGCAGTGCAATCGCTCGGGTTCAGTTAGAGCCCAACGCCTCGCTCAGATTCAGTTAGAGCCAATGCCTCGCACACACGCGCGTATGTACGAGAGAAACGCGCATCGCTCCGCCCCTGACCTCCCACTGTAACCGGCAACTCCCCGAAATTTTCCTCCCCCTCGCTTCTACCATGGTTTTTTCCGTCATGGACAGCCAAAAGAATATCATGCAGCTGCGTCTCCGGCCCGCCCAGGACAAAAAGCCCATTTTCTGTCATGATTTTTTGTCATAGAAGTAGGACCCACCACATCTATGATGATACCGGGTTTTGTCACAATTATCGTCATAGAAGTATCATATGTATGACAGAAAAAATTTTGTTCGGCCCAAAATGTCATGGATGTGTCTTTTTTTGTAGTGTAATCTCCGTGTGACCGAGCACATAAACTCGGTGGGACCGATTTCAGCAATAGGCACAAGAGGGTTGGCTGGGAAAACTCAGTGGGACCAATTCACTCACTTCGGTGGAACCAAAGTGTTATGAAAAGGAAACATGGAGTTTGCAATGCAGACTCGGTGGGACCGATTTTCTCATTTCGGTGAGACTGGATTGTTACAAAAAAGAAACAGGGAGTTTGCAATCCCATCTCAGTGAGACCAAGATCCCTATCAGTGAGTGATAACCCACAAGTATAGGGGATCACAACAGTTTTCGAGGGTAGAGTATTCAGCCCAAATTTATTGATTTGGCACAAGGGGAGCCAAAGAATATTCTCAAGTATTAGCAGTTGAGTTGTCAATTCAACCACACCTGGATAACTTAATATCTGCAGCAAAGTATTTAGTAGCAAAGTAGTATGGAAGTAATGGTAACAGTGGCAAAAGTAACAGTAGCAGTTTTGTAGTAATTGTAACAATGGCAACGGTAAAGTAACAAAGCGAAGAGCAATATGTGAAAAGCTCGTAGGCATTGGATCAGTGATGGATTATTATGTCGGATGCGATTCCTCATGTAATAGTTATAACATAGGGTGACACAGAACTAGCTCCAGTTCATCAATGTAATGTAGGCATGTATTCCGAATATAGTCATACATGCTTATGGAAAAGAACTTGCATGACATTCTTTGTCCTACCCTCCCGTGGCAGCACGATCCTATTCAAAACTAAGGGATATTAAGGCCTCCTTTTAATAGAGTACCGGACCAAAGCATTAAAACTTAGTGAATACATGAACTCCTCAAACTATAGTCATCACCGGTAAGTATGCCGATTATTGTCACTTCGTGGTTAACAGATCATAACACATAATAGGTGAATATAGACTTGCAAGATAGGATCAAGAACTCACATATATTCATGAAAACATAATAGGTTCAGATCTGAAATCATGGCACTTGGGCCCTAGGGACAAGCATTAAGGAAAGCAAAGTCATAGCAACATCAATCTGAGAACATAGTGGATACTAGGGATCAAACCCTAACAAAACTAACTTAATTACATGGTAAATCTCATCCAACCCATCACCGTCCAGCAATCCTACGATGGAATTACTCACGCACGGCGGTGAGCATCATGAAATTGGTTATGGAGGATGGTTGATGATGACGACGGCAACGGAGTCCCCTCTCCGGAGCACTGAATGGACTCCAGATCAGCCCTCCCGAGAGAGTTTAGGGCTTGGCGGCGGCTCCATATCATAAAACATGATGAATCCTTCTCTCTGACTTTTTTTCTCCCCGGACGTGAATATATGGAGTTGGAGTTGAGGTCGGCGGAGCTTCAGGGGGCCCACGAGGCAGGGGGCGTGCGCTACCTCTTGAGCACTGCGTTGGATTTTCCCGAAGAGGAGAGGATGATGCAGCAAAGTAGCGTAAGTATTTCCCTCAGTTTTTGAGAACCAAGGTATCAATCCAGTAGGAGACCACACACAAGTCCCTCGCACCTACACAATCGATAGCAACTCACGACCAACGCAATTAGGGGTTGTCAATCCCTTCATGGTCACTTACGATAGTGAGATCTGATAGAGATGAGAAATAATATTTTTGGTATTTTTGATAGATAGATGCAAAGTAAAAAGTAAAAGGCAAAGTAAAACAGAGCAAGTAAATAAAGTGATCGAGATTGATATGATGAGAATAGACCCGGGGGCCATAGGTTTCACTAGTGGCTTCTCTCAAGAGCATAAGTATTCTACGATGGGTGAACAAATTACTGTTGAGCAATTGACAGAATTGAGCATAGTTATGAGTATATCTAGGCAATGATCATGTATATAGGCATCACATCCAAAACAAGTAGATCGAAACGATTCTGCATCTACTACTATTACTCCACTCATCGACCGCTATCCAGCATGCATCTAGAGTATTAAGTAAAAATAGAGTAATGCCTTAAGTAAGATGACATGATGTAGAGGGATAAATTCATGCAATATGATAAAAACCCCATCTCGTTATCCTCGATGGCAACAATACAATACGTGCTTTGTAACCCTTTCTGTCACTGGGTAAGGACACCGCAAGATTGAAGCCAAAGCTAAGCACTTCTCCATTGCAAGAACTACCAATCTAGTTGGCCAAACCAAAAAGGATAATTCGAAGAGACTTGCAAAGATAACTCAATCATACATAAAAGAAATCAGAGAAGAATCAAATATTTTCCATAGATATTACTGGATCATAAACCCACAATTCATCGGTCTCAACAAACACACCACAAAAAGAAGATTACATCGAATAGATCTCCACAAGAGAGGGGGAGAACATTGTATTGAGATCCAAAAAGACAGAAGAAGCCATCTAGCTACTAGCTATGGACCCGAACGTGTGAAGTAAACTACTCACACTTCATCGGAGGGGCTATGGTGATGATGTAGAAGCCCTCCGTGGTGGATGCCCCCTCCGGCGGAGCTCCGGAACAGGCCCCAAGATGGGATCTCGTGGGTACAGAAGGTTGCGCCGGTGGAATTAGGTTTTTGGCTCCTGTTCTGATCATACGGGGATAATTAGGTATATATAGGAGGAAGGAGTACGTCGGTGGAGCGTCAGGGGGCCCACGAGGTAGGGGGGCGCGCCCGGGGGGGTGCCCTCCACCCTCATGACCGCCTCTGGCACTTCTTGGAGTAGGGTCCAAGTCTCCTGGATCACGTTCGGTTGGAAAATCACGTTCCCGAATGTTTCATTCCGTTTGGACTCCGTTTGATATTTCGTTTCTTTGAAACACTGAAATAGGAAAAAAACAACAATTCTGGGCTGGGCCTCCGGTTAATAGGTTAGTCCCAAAAGTAATATAAAAGTGGAAAATAAAGCCCAATATAGTCCAAAACAGTAGATAAAGTAGCATGGAGCAATAAAAAATTATAGATACGTTGGAGATGTATCAGGCATCCCCAAACTTAATTCCTGCTCGTCCTCGAGTAGGTAAATGACAAAAAGGAATTTTGATGCAGAGTGATACTTTGGCATAATTTCAATTAAATCTTCTTAATTGTGATATGAATATTCAGATCCAAAAGATTCAAGACAAAAGTTCATATTGACATAAAAAATGATAATACTTCAAGCATACTAATCAAAGCAATCATGTCTTCTCAAAATAACATGGACAAAGAAAGTTATCCCTACAAAATCATATAGTCTGGCTATGCTCCATCTTCCCCACACAAAATATTTAAATCATACACAACCCCTATGACAAGCCAAGCAATTGTTTCATACTTATGACATTCTCAAAACTTTTTCAATCTTCACGCAATACATGAGCGTGAGCCATGGATATAGCACTATGTGGAATAGAAGGGTGGTTGTGGAGAAGACAAAAAGAGGGAAGATAGTCTCACATCAACTAGGCTTATCAACGGGCTATGGAGATGCCCATCAATAGATATCAATGTGAGTGAGTAGGGATTGCCATGCAACGGATGCACTAGAGCTATAAGTATATGAAAGCTCTACAAAAGAAACTAAGTGGGTGTGCATCCAACTCGCTTGCTCACGAAGACCTAGGGCATTTTGAGGAAGCCCATCATTGTTATATACAAGCCAAGTTATATAATGAAAAACTCCCACTAGTATATGAAGGTGACAAAATGAGAGACTCTCTATCATGAAGATCTTGGTGCTACTTTGAAGCACAAGTGTGGTAAAAGGATAGTAGCAATGTCCCTTCTCTCTTTTTCTCTCATTTTTTTATTTGGGCCTTTCTCTTTTTTTATGGCCTCTTTTCTTTCTTTTTTTTGTCTGGAGTCTCATCCCGACTTATGGGGGAATCATAGTCTCCATCATCCTTTCCTCACTTGGGACAATGCTCTAATAATGATGATCATCACACTTTTATTTTTCTTACAACTCAACAATTACAACTCGATACTTAGAACAAAGTATGACTCTATATGAATGCCTCCGGCGGTGTACCGGGATATGCAATGAATCATGAGTGACATGTATGAAAGAATTCTGAACGGCGGCTTTGCCACAAATACAATGTCAACTACATGATCATGCTAGCAATATGACAATGATGGAGCGTGTCATAATAAACGGGACGGTGGAAAGTTGCATGGCAACATATCTCAGAATGGCTATGGAAATGCCATGATAGGTAGGTATGATGGCTGTTTTGAGGAAGGTATATGGTGGGTGTAAGATACCGGCGAAAAGTGCACGGTATTAGAGAGGCTAGCAAAGGTGGAAGGATGGGAAAAAGTGCGTCTAATCCATGGACTCAACATTAGTCATAAAGAACTCATATACTTGTTGCAAAAATCTAGAAGTTATCAAAGCAAAGTATTACGCGCATGCTCCTAGGGGGATAGATTGGTAGGAAAAGACCATTGCTCGTCCCCGACCGCCACTCATAAGGAAGACAATAAATAAATAAATCATGCTCCGAGTTCATCACATAACGGTTCACCATACGTGCATGCTACGGGAATCACAAACTTCAACACAAGTATTCTTTGAATTCACAACTACTCAACTAGCATGACTCTAATATCACCATCTTCATATCTCAAAACAATTATCAAGCATCAAACTTATCTTAGTATTGAACGCACTCAAAAGAAAGGTTCACATATCTTGAACACCAAGTATATTAACATTAAGCGAATTACCATGCTATTAACGACTCTCAAAATAATCTAAGTGAAGCATGAGAGATCAATAGTTTCTTTAAAACAAATCCACCACCGTGCTCTAAAAGATATAAGTGAAGCACTAGAGCAAAAATTATCACGCTCAAAAGATATAAGTGAAGCACTATGAGCAAAACTATCAAGCTCAAAAGATATAAGTGAAGCACATAGAGTATTCTAACAAATTCCAATTCATGTATGGCTCTCTCAAAAGGTGTTTACAGCAAGGATGATTGTGGTAGACTAACAAGCAAAGCCACAAATAATACAAGATGCTCCAAGCAAAACACATATCATGTTGGTGAATAAAAATATAGCTCCAAGTAAATTACCGATGGAAGTGGACGAAAGAGGGGATGCCTTCCGAGGCATCCCCAGGGCTTTGACTTTTTGGTGTCCTTGGATTATCTTGGGGCTGCCATGGGCATCCCCAAGATTAGGCTCTTGCCACTCCTTGTTCCGTAACCCATCAAAAGAATTCACCCAAAACTTGAAAACTTCGCAACACAAAACTCAACAGAAATCTCGTGAGCTCCGTTAGAGAAAGAAAACAAAAGACTACTTCAAGGTACTGTAAGGAACTCATTCTTTATTTATATTGGTGTTAAACCTACTGTATTCCAACTTTTCTATGGTTTATAAACTATTTTACTAGCCATAGATTCATCAAAATAAGCAAACAACACACGAAAAACAGAACAGTCTGTAGCAATCTGTAACTAACGCAAACTTCTGGAACTCTAAAAATTCTACGAAAATAGGAAGTCCTGGACAATTTGTTTATTGAACAGCAGCAAAAAGAATCAACGCAAAATCATGTTTTTGTGATTTATCATAACTAAATTCATGCGCGTAAAGTTTCTGTTTTTTCAGCAGAATCAAATCAACTATCACCGTAGGTTATCCTATAGGTTCTACTTGGCACAAACACTAATCAAAACATAAAACCACATCTAAACAGAAGGTAGATGGATTATTTATTCCTAAACATAAGCAAAAACAAAAAACACAAAATAAAATTGGGTTGCCTCCCAACAAGCGCTATTGTTTAACGCCCCTAGCTAGGCATAAAAGTAAGGATAGATCTAGGTAGTGCCGTAATAGTAAGATAAATCTTGAAAGCTCATCTCGTATTCTCTACGTTCGGCGGGAAGTTTTCTTTGAGGCAAGCAAAACTAATCAAAAGGGATAAATTTAGCGGGACAAAATTCCCCAAGATCAATTACGGGAGGAACGGGTTCCTCCCTTGGCCCTTCATAGTGCACAATTATTTCATCACTGAAAGCATTCTTTTGGCAAAATCTTGTGAGCCTATACTCGAGAGAGTATCCTAGCTCATTATTTCTAAGGGAAAAATCATTATTAAGCTCGTTAATGCAATCAACCAAGACATTGATAGGGACCTTTTTTCTAAGGTTTTCATTGAAAGCGACATAGTCCGAAGATTGAAAACGTCAAATTTCCTCTTGATCATAGAGGATCGCTTCTATGGGTGGACGACCAGTGTCCACCCTATAGTGCGCAAAGATTTCCTTGGCTTCTCTTATGATAAATCGAAATTCATGAGCCAAAAAGATAGTAACAGCGCGCTTAACAGAAGAGTTCTCAATATTAGAGAATTCTAAGAAAATTCTCTGTATGCAAGGGTGCATATGAATAAACTGTCTTTCAAGTTCAACCACAAGCATAGCGATAGCATCCGCAAGACTACTAGTTCTATGGAGAATAGAACAACCCATGGAAGGTAAAGCACCGGCACAAGTAAAGAAATCTTGAATAACACCTTTGCCAATGATGTTGCCACTACCGATTCAAAACTTTTTAGTATGCAAGATAGGGGGTTCATCGGCCGGAGCCTCGGGATTTTCTGTGTTATCATTATTGTCCATATCGACGATAATCTCCCCAATTTCAGACATAGTGGCAACAGAAGCAAGGCGGAAGAAAACAAACAAAAAGGAAAAAGGTGAGGTTGGGAAAGAGAGGGCGAATAAAACGGCAAGGGTGAAGTGGGGTAGAGGAAAACGAGAGGCAAATGGCCAATAATGTAATGGGAGAGATAGGGATTGCGATGGGTACTTGGTATAGTTGACTTGCTTGTGTGAGCCTCCCCAGCAATGGCGCTAGAAATTCTTCTTGCTACCTCTTGAGCACTGCGTTGGATTTCCCCGAAGAGGAGAGGATGATGCAGCAAAGTAGAGTAAGTATTTCCCTTAGTTTTTGAGAACCAAGGTATCAATCCAGTAGGAGACCACGCACAAGTCCCTCGTACCTACACAAACGATAGCAACTAGCAACCAACGCGATTAGGGGTTGCCAATCCCTCCACGGTCACTTACGATAGTGAGATCTGATAGAGATGATAAATAATATTTTTGGTATGTTTTATAGTAAAAGCAAGTAAATAAAGTGAAAGAGATTGATATGATGAGAATAGACCCGGGGGTCATAGGTTTCACTAGTGGCTTCTCTCAAGAGCATAAGTATTCTACAGTGGGTGAACAAATTACTGTTGAGCAATTGACAGAATTGAGCATATTTATGAGTATATCTAGGCAATGATCATGTATATAGGCATCACGTCCAAAACAAGTAGATCGAAACGATTCTGCATCTACTACTATTACTCCACTCATCGACCGCTATCCAGCATGCATCTAGAGTATTAAGTAAAAACAGAGTAACGCCTAATGCAAGATGACATGATGTAGAGGGATAAATTCATGCAATATGATAAAAAACCCATCTTGTTATCCTCGATGGCAACAATACAACACGTGCCTTGCAACCCTTTCTGTCACTGGGTAAGGACACCGCAAGATTGAACCCAAAGCTAAGCACTTCTCCCATTGCAAGAACTACCAATCTAGTTGGCCAAACCAAAAAGGATAATTCGAAGAGACTTGCAAAGATAACTCAATCATACATAAAAGAATTCAGATAAGAATCAAATATTTTCCATAGATAATATTGGATCATAAACCTGTAATTCATTGGTCTCAACAAACACACCGCAAAAAGAAGATTACATCGAATAGATCTCCACAAGAGAGGGGGAGAATGTTGTATTGAGATCCAAAAAGAGAGAAGAAGCCATCTAGCTCCTAGCTATGGACCCGAAGGTCTGAAGTAAAATACTCACACTTCATCGGAGGGGCTATGGTGATGATGTAGAAGCCCTCCATGGTGGATGCCCCCTCTGGTGGAGCTCCGGAACAGGCCCCAAGATGGGATCTCGTGGGTACAGAAGTTTGCGGCAGTGGAATTAGGTTTTTGGCTCCTGTTCTGATCGTACGGGGATACGTAGGTATATATAGGAGGAAGGAGTACGTCGGTGGAGCATCAGGGGGCCCACGAGGTAGGGGGGCACGCCCAGGGGGGGCGCGCCCTCCACCCTCGTGACCGCCTCTGGCACTTCTTGTAGTTGGGTCCAAGTCTCATGGATCACGTTCGGTTGGAAAATCACGTTCCCGAAGGTTTCATTCCATTTGGACTCCGTTTGATATTCCGTTTCTTCGAAACACTGGAATAGGCAAAAAAACAGCAATTCTGGGCTGGGCCTCCGGTTAATAGGTTAGTCCGAAAAGTAATATAAAAGTGGAAAATAAAGCCAATATAGTCCAAAACAGTAGATAAAGTAGCATGGAGCAATCAAAAATTATAGATACGTTGGAGACATATCAGCACGCCCCCCACCCTCGTGGACAGGGTGTGGGCCCCCTGACGTTGATTCTTTCTCCAATATTTTTTATTAATTCCCAAAAGTTGCTCTGTGGATTTTCAGGTCATTCCAAGAACTTTTATTTCTGCACAAAAATAACACCATGGCAATTCTGCTGAAAACAGCGTCTGTCCGGGTTAGTTCCATTCAAATCATGCAAGTTAGAGTCCAAAACAAGGGCAAAAGTGTTTGGAAAAGTAGATACGATGAAGACGTACCAACTCCCCAAGCTTAAACCTTTGCTTGTCCTCAAGCAATTCAGTTGACAAACTGAAAGTGATAAAGAAAAAAACTTTTACAAACTCTGTTTGCTCTTGTTGTTGCAAATATGTAAAGCCAGCATTCAAGTTTTCTGCAAAGATTATGAACTAACCACATTCAGAATAACACTTAGGTCTCATGTTTACTCATATCAATGGCATAATCAAATAGCAAGCAATAATAGTAAATCTTGGATGGCAACACTTTCTCAAAACAATCATAATATGATATAACAAGATAGTATCTCGCTAGCCCTTTCTGAGACCGCAAAACATAAATGCAGAGCACCTCTGAAGATCAAGGACTGACTAAACATTGTAATTCATGGTAAAAGAGATCCAGTCATAGTCATACCCAATATAAATTAATAGTAATGCATGTAAATGACAGCGGTGCTCTCCAGCGGGTGCTTTTTAATAAGAGGGTGATGACTCAACATGAAAGTAAGTAGATAGGCCCTTCGCAGAGGGAAGCAGGGATTTGTAGAGGTGCCAGAGCTCAATTTCAAAATAGAAATAATAATATTTTGAGTGGTATACTTTCATTGTCAACATAATAACCGAGAGATCTCAATATCTTCCATGCTACACACATTATAGGCGGTTCCCAAACATAATGGTAAAGTTTATACTCCCCCACCACCAACAATCATCAATCCATGGCTTGCCCGAACAATGGGTGCCTCCCACTAACAACAATCCTAGGGGAGTTTTGTTTGCAATTATTTTGATTTGAGCATGGGACTGGGCATCCTGATGACCAGCCATTTTCCTGTGAGTGAGGAGCGGAGTCCACTCCTCTTGAGAATAACCCGCCTAACATGGAAGATACAGACAGCCCTAGTTGATACATGAGCTGTTCGAGCATACAAAACATAATTTCATTTGAAGGTTTGGAGTTTGGCACATACAAATTTACTTGGAACGGCAGGTATATACCGCAAAATAGGAAGGTATGGTGGACTCATATGGAATAACTTTGGGGTTTATGGATTTTGGATGCACAAGTAGTATTCCTGCATAGTACAAGTGAAGGCTAGAAAGAGACTGGGAAGCGACCAACTAGAGAGCGACAACAGTCATGAAAATGCATTAAAATTAATCAAAACTGAGTGCAATCATGAGTAGGATATAATCCACCATGAACATAAACATCGTGAAGGCTATGTTGATTTTGTTTCAACTACATGCGTGTACATGTGCCAAGTCAAGTCACTCGAATCATTCAAAGGAGGATACCACCCTATCATACCACATCACAACCATTTTAATAGCATGTTGGCATGCAAGGTAAACCATTATAAACTCCTAGCTAATTAAACATGGCATAAGAAACTATAAAATCTAATTGTCATTGCAAACATGTTTATTCATAATAGGCTTAATCAGGAACGATGAACTAATAATATTTACAAAAACAAGAGAGGTCGAGTTCATACCAGCTTCTCTCATCTCAATCATTTCATCATATATCGTCATTATTTCCTTTCACTTGCACGACCGAATGGTGTGGATAATAATAATAGTGCACGTGCATTGGACTAAGCGGGAATCTGCAAGCATTCAATTCAAGGGAGAAGACAAGGTAATATGGGCTCTTGGTTAAATCAACAATAATGCATATGAGAGCCACTCAACATTTTCATCACGGTCTTCTCCTCTCGACCCCCAAAGAAAAGAAAAGAAATAAAACTATTTACACGGGAAAGATCCCAACAAGCAAAAGAAGAACGAGAAATCTTTTGGGGTTTTCTTTTCATTACTACTACTACAAGCATGGAAAGTAGACTAGCTAAAAGCTACAACTAATTTTTTGGGGTTTTCTTAAGGTTACTCAAACACACAAGAAGAAAGCAAGAAAAATAAGATAAACTAGCATGGATAGTACAATGAAAAAGTATGAGCACCGACAACTAGCATGAGTGTGTGAACATGAATGTAATGTTGGTGAGAAATACGTACTCCCCCAAGCTTAGGATTTTGGCTTAAGTTGGTCTATGACCATGGATCAGAGCTACTCTCTCCGGTGTACTGAGGGTATCGTCTGAGTACCACTGGCTGGCAATCTCCTTTGGATCCCACTGATAAAAGGACGGTCGATAAGGGTCAAGTGGTGGTTCCGGCTCAGGCTCTGGAGCTGGTGTCTGGCTCTGATATGCGTGAACAGCCTCCGGCAAGATGAGGTACGTACTGTTTGAGATGGTCGTGGAGGAAGTCGGTGAGGCTTTGTTTATCCTTCGAGCTTTGGCTCGAAGAGCCCCTCAAAAATCTCTTCATCATTTTCTGAAAATTTCTGAAATTTTTAGTAACTCAAAATAAAAGTGAACCAAACTCAACAAAATTGATAGCAACTACTCCCACAAGTACCTAGAATCTATATCATACATTAGAACTACTTGGGACCATATAAATTTGGCATGCAAGCTCAAGAACAGGGTCACCTAGGCAGCAAAATTTGCAATGAATAAAGCACTAGAATAAAAACTAATTGGACCATTGGAGGAGTCACATACCAAAGAACAATCCCCCAAAGCAGTTTTGTGAATGGGGCTTTGAGCAAGGAGATTGAAAATGGCAGCAAAATGAGCTAGAACTCGTGCTTGAGCTGGATGGTGATTTTTTTGGGAGGAAGAAGGAGTGTATGGGTGAAGGAATGAGTGGAGGGGGGCCACCAGGGGCCCACGAGGTAGGGGCGCGCCCAGGGGGGTGGGCACGCCCTAGACCCTCGTGGCCAGGTGCTTGCCCTCCCTGCTCTGTTCTCAATGCCAGATATTCTCAAATATTCTAGAAAAAATCATATTAAATTTTCAAGGCATTTAGAGAACTTTTATTTTTAGGGTATTTTTTTATTGGATGGATAATTCAGAAAACAGACAGAAAATACTATTTTACTTTATTTAATCGAAATAACAGAAAGTAAAAAGAGGGTACAGAAGGTTGTGCATTCTAACATCAACCATCTCATGCTCATCAAAAGGAATCCACTAACAAGGTTGATCAAGTCTTGTTAACGAACTCATTCCGAATAACATGGAACCGAAGAATTTTGAATAACACTAGGTTACCTCAACGGGGATATGTACATCCCCAATAATAAGAATATCATATTTCTTCTTGACAGTAGGAAGATGAAATTCAAAACCTCCAATAATAATTGATGGAATTTTTCCAATAGAATTGATACTATGAACTTGAGGTTGTTTCCTTGAAAAGTGTACCGTATGCTCATTACCATTAACATGAAAAGTGACATTGCCTTTGTTGCAATCAATAACAGCCCTTGCAGTATTCAAAAAGGGTCTACCAACGATAATCGACATACAATCGTCCTCGGGAATATCAAGAATAACAAAGTTCGTTAAGATAGTAACGTTTGCAACCACAGCAGGCACATCCTCACAAATACCGACAGGTATAGAGGTTGATTTATCGGCCATTTGCAAAGATATTTCAGTAGGTGTCAACTTATTCAATTCAAGTCTACGATATAAAGAGAGAGGCATAACACTAACACCGGCTCCAAGATCACATAAAGCAGTTTTAACATAGTTTCTTTTAATGGAGCATGGTATAATGGGTACTCCTGGATCTCCAAGCTTCTTTGGTATTCCACCCTTAAAAGTATAATTAGCAAGCATGGTGGAAATTTCAGCTTCCGATATCTTTCTTTTATTTGTACTAATATCTTTCATGTACTTATCATAAGGATTCACTTTAAGCATATCGGTCAAATGCATACGCAAAAAGATAGGTCTAATCATTTCAGCAAAGCGCTCAAAATCCTCATCATCCTTTTTCTTGGATGGTTTAGGAGGAAAAGGCATGGGTTTCTGAACCCATGGTTCTCTTTCCTTACCATGCTTCCTAGCAATGAAGTCTCTCTTATCATAACGTTGATTCTTTGATTGTGGGTTATCAAGATCAACAGCAGGTTCAATCTCTACATCATTATTATTGCTAGGTTGAGCATCAACATGAACATTATCATTAACATTATCACTAGGATCATGTTCATCACCATATTATGTTTCAACATCAGAAATAGAAATATCATTGGGATTATCAGGTGTGTCTACAACAGGTTTACTAGAAGCATGCAAAGTCCTATCATTTTTCTTCTTCTTTTTAGAAGGATCGGGTCCATCAACATTATTTGTCTGAGAATCTTGCTCAATTCTCTTAGGGTGGCCCTCAGGATACAAAGGTTCCTGAGTCATTTTACCCGTTCTAGTTGCTACTCTAACAGCAAAGTCATGTTTATTATTATTCAATTCATTGAGCAAATCATTTTAAGCTTTAAGCACTTGTTCTACTTGAGTGGTGACCATAGAAGCATGTTTACGAATGAGTTTAAGTTCACCCTTAACTCTAGACATATAATCACTCAAGTGTCCAATCATATAAGCATTACTTTTCAATTGTCTACCAACATAAGCATTGAAATATTCTTGTTTAGCCATAAAGTTATCAAATTCATCCAAGCATTGGCTAGCAAACTTAGTAGATGGGATTTCAACTTTATCATATATATATAGAGAGAATTTACCTTTACTACCTGTGTCGGGTTATCAAGACCATGTATTCCTTCAATAGGTGGTATATTAAGGCCATGTATTTCTTCAACAGGAGGTAAATTTTTAACATCTTCAGCTTTAATACCTTTTTCTTTCATAGATTTCTTTGCCTCTTGCATATCTTCAGGACTAAGAAATAGAACACCTCTTTTCTTCGGAGTTGGCTTAGGAGTTGGTTCAGGAAGTGTCCAATTGTTTTCATTAGCCAACATATTATTCAATAACAATTCAGCTTGATCAACAGTTCTTCCCCTGAAAACACAACCAGCACAACTATCCAGGTGGTCTCTAGAAGCATCGGTTAGTCCATTATAAAAGATATCAAGTATTTCATTTTTTTGAGAGGATTATCAGGCAAAGCATTAAGTAATCGAAGAAGCCTCCCCCAAGCTTGTGGGAGACTCTCTTCTTCAATTTGCACAAAATTATATATTTCCCTTAAAGCAACTTGTTTCTTATGAGCAGGGAAATATTTAGCAGAGAAGTAATAAATCATATCCTGGAGACCGCGCACACAACCAGGATCAAGACACTACTAGGAAAAGGGCTGCAGATGGGATGGACACTAATGGTGCACCTGTCATGTGGTGCGCCATTAGTGTGGAAGACACTAATGGCACACCGGGAACATGGCGCGCCACTAGTAACAATTTTTTTTTAATTTTTCCTAACATACTAATGGCGCATCATGGCTCGGTGCGCCATTACTAGTGCTAACTAGTAATGGCGCACTGGCCACACAGTGCGCCACTACTGTTGTTTATTTTTTATTCTTTTTTTTGCAAAACTACTAATGGCGCACCATGGCACAGTGCGCCATTACTAGTTTAAACTATTAATGGCGCACTGGGCCACGATGCGCCATTAGAATATATACTTTTTTTATTTTTTTGCAAAACTTCTAATGGCGCACCAGAAGCAGGTGCACCATTAGTAACCAGGGTTGACCCCCCGTTCCACCAGCCGCCGCTGCCGACCCCCCGCACCCTCCCCCACTCCACCGCCGCCGACGACCCACCACACCCTCCCCCGCTCCACCGGCCGCCGCCGCCGACCCCC
>NC_041393.1:269656240-269697555 GCF_002162155.2 Triticum dicoccoides
CCACCGCCGCCGACGACCACCCGCACCCTCTTCCCCGCACCCTCCCCGGCCCGCTCCACCGTCGCAAATGAATGCAACTAAAATTGCAAAAAAAAACAAATTTTATTATATTTTCAAATAACAAATTTGATGATATTTTCAAATAATAAATTTGATGATATTTTTCATATTCATAAATATTTTCAAATAACAAATTTGATGATATTTTTTAAAAAGTTATTACTATTTTTATAAAAAAATATTACTGTTATGATTTAAACAAGTTTGAACATATTTAAACACAAATAAATATCAAACATCATTTTAAATGCATAAATACAAAAATTGGGGAGCCTGGGAATCGAACCGAGGACCTCCTAGTGTGTGTGCTGCGTGCTGACCAGTCAGGCTAGTGGGCGTGTTCTGATGGAGTGGGGGTTAGGTGGAATATAACCTGACAAGTTGGGCTAGTAAATAAAACAAAATTCTAATGGCGCACCAGGGCGAGGTGCGCCATTAGAATCGTCGTACTTATGGCGCACTAGGGGGAGGTGCGCCATTAGAACCCTCCCCCACTCCACCTATTCCCCTCGCACTATGGCCTCCCTCCCTTCCTCGCCAGATCCACTCGACCCCAACCATACGTTGACGCCCCCTTGCTCCGCCCCCTCCGTCCGCCGCGCCTGCACGCCATCGGCGCCGCCACCGCTGCTGTGGTCTTGCGCTGCCCCGACGCCGCCGCCCCGACCCCCGCGGGACTCCACCCCCGCCGCCCTCGCGCCCCCCGAACGGGATCGGCGAGCGCGCGCCTGAAGTCAGCTGGTCGTCAGCTGGTCGTGTGGCCGGCAAAGGCTTGTCCACAAAGTGGTCATCATACTATACCGCTAGTGGGCGAAAGGAGAAAAAGACCATCTCGGAAAGCCAGTCGCGCGAGGTTCAAGAACTCAAGGCACAAGTGGCACGAATTCTGGAGATTATCCAAGAGCAAGTGCAACAACAACTGGGATCGACGCTCACCGTCATTATGCCTACCTTGATTCATGGGCTGACGACGTGGATTGCGGGTGGCAAACAGGGGCCGCCCCTGATTCCCAGCTTCACGGCCAGCAACTCGCACAACGCGCAGGCGGCGCCATTGGTGTCTCCGGCGGCGGCGGTATTGGTGTCTCCGACGCCGGCATTGGAGCTTAATGCACCCAGGTGTACGCCGGCCGACACCTCGGCAGCAAGCGGCCCCTCCGTCAGTTGCACGCCCGCCGTTGGCGGTGCCTTGACATTAGCCGAGCTCGACGCCATCATCATGGTAACTAATTAAGCCTCTCGGCCGAGGACTTCATCTCCTTTTGCCTTTGACTGGGCATCCCTGACGCCCTACATGTTTTCGCAGGGCGCTGCCGACATTCCGTGCACTCTCCTGCACTTCGTGAACGACGAGTTGGTCGATGTCGCCAAGGGCAAAATCGTTCAACCAGGCAACCCTGTGTTCCACGGTAAACCGATGCCACCCACCATGTATAGGGTTGAACTGGTTCGGGTGCTGCCAGGCTGCGACGAGTTGTTACCTCCGATTCGACCCATCGGGGCCGACGAAGATGATCTGATGACCCTCAGCGCCTACATAAGCTGGCCCCTGCTTTGGCCGAAGAGCCAGATTCGTTTGGGGGCGGGGGACACCACCCCAAAGACAACACCGCCAGTCGTGCCGGCGCCAAGCCATGGCAAGACCGCCGCAACGCTACCGGACATGCCGGACATCCCTATGGCACAGGATCCGAATATGCATATGGCACAGGATCTGAATGACGACGACAACGACGACGGCCGTACATTTAGCAACGTCGATAAGTACTTTGCCGAACATGGATACGATGACAAATTCTGTGGGCCTCTTTCTCAAGAACCCAACCCTACAAAAGACGACCGCGGTCTAGCTGGTACGGCGGAGAAACCCAATTGCAACAGGCGTCGTCTGGCATTCAGTTCTCAGGAGACGCCTCCAGCTGCCGACTTCACCGAGCCTCAGATAGCCGAGGAGCCAAATATTATCAGCCCCAACACACGCAAGAAGGCGGTCTGTGAGCAGAACTCGGTCCCATTACAACAGAAGAAGAAGGGACGGAAAAGAAAGAGTAACAAGGGTGCGAGCCAGCCGGCACCGAGTACGATCCGTGCTCAGGACGGGCCACCTTCACCTAAGGATATCTCGAGGAGGGTGCATGTGGCGGGTAGGGCGATGCTACCGACAAATATGCTCAATGCTGCAACCGGTGCTATGCAGAGTCTGCATGATAGTGTTCTTTCTTTGGAGAAGCGGCGTCTCAGAGAGAATGTTGTGGCATACCTGGTTTTCGTGGCCAAGGTGCCAGAGGGCAAGGGCTTTGTGGATGGCCCCATCAGGGGGTACAATCGTCCTACGGTTTGATGACATCTTTGCTATGTTTAACCTTCATCCGCTGCACTACACCTTCGTTCGGCTGTTTTCGCTGAGTATGGAGATGTGGATCATTAGAGACAAGACCCCAGACATCGTGATAGTCGACCCCTTCTACATGCGTGCCAAGAACTTGTGTAGCGCTGGGGACCGGCTTGTCACGAGTTCTTACCTCGAAGGCGTCATTCTGGCAAACCCAGATAAGGATAACTTCCTCGTGCCTTACTTTCCCGAGTAAGTCATCCCCTAACCGCCCCATAACATATGATTTCTTAGATTTCGATCATTCTTTTTTTTTCTAACGTTCCGTGTTCTATGCAGTGACACACATTGCACACTCATCCTCTTAAGCCCGAAATATTCCATGGCCACATATTTCGACCCGGACCGTGACTCCTAGATAGACTACACAAATATCAAGAAAGTTCTTGATGATGTTCTCCCCGGCTACGCCAAATCTAGAGGCACCTTCGCCAAGCCAGTTCGTAGGCGGTACAGCGCTCACGTGTTTGCCCACAATACAAAGTTCTCCTGCGTCAAGCAGCCGCCTGGCGGTCAGAAGGATGCCTACTATGCCCTCCATCACATGCGGGCGATCGTACGAGACCATCATCACCTTCTGCTACCAGATAATCTCAAAGATTGGGCCGCGAGCTTGTCGGCAATCCAGGACACGGACATCAGACAAGAATTCTTTCGCATCCAGTCGAAGTTTGCGGAAATTATCCATCAAGATGTCCTTCGTACCTCGGGGCAGTTCTACCTCAGATATCAACCGTCCAACCGTGAGATAAACACAATGCTACAAATGCAGGCTGACAACACCCGCGATTTCATGACCATCACGACAGACGACGGCTTCATCCACGCTCCGGTGCCCCATGAGTCAGGTCGAAAGTACTGATGCTAGGTGTAGTTCCGAAACATTGATTGGCTCATGTTGTAATTAAACTTTAATGAACTTGTATATCTCTTTGGTTTGGACAGTTGTTCAACTTAGATGTAATTGATGCTATTTATTAGTAGGACCATGAATCGTGCTATTAATGTCTTGCTTTTCTCTTCCGATCCTTTTGTTGCATACTTATATATTGCTTATGTATTGTCTGTTGTTTGGCTTGTGCATAGAGATGTCGTCGTATGTCGTGTACAAGGGTAAGGTTCCCGGAGTCTACGATGACTAGGAGGAGTGTCGGAGACAGGTTCACCATTTCAGTGGTAACAGTTACAAAGGGTACACCACTAGGGCGGAGGAGGAATCTAGATACGCCCGCTATCTAGCGGGAGAGAGGAGGGAGCGTTTGAGGAACCGGATGAAGACCAGTTTCATCGCGATGATGCTCATCGTGATGACCACAACTCTCTTCTATGTGATGGTAGTTTAGATGATCGATATCGACTTGTAATGTGAAGACAAACTCGCTACTCGCGGTCTCGAGACTTGTAATGTTCTATCTTTGTTCAGTCTTTTGAATTCGGAGATTAATATGACGATTTGTATTCGGAGACTAATCTTCTATTGTATTCGATGCTATGTGGTGTTGTCTAAATTCTGTCCAATAATATATTTTGAAACCTGTGAAAATATCAGAAAAGAAAAAAAAATCCCTAATATTCATACTAGTGGCGCACCACACAAGACACTAGTGGCGCACTGAGATAATCACACTAATGGCGCATCACCCACTGGTGCGCCATTAGTATGCCAAAGCACATGGGTACATATGCCCCCCTGGGAGGCATTCTAATGGCGCACTATGGGCTATACTAATGGCGCACTACCTGGTGCGCCATTAGAACACCAGATACTAATGGCGCACCGGTGGTGCGCCATTAGAATTTAATTCTAATGGCGTGATGCTAGTGGTGCACCAGTAGTGCGCCATTAGAAGGCAAAACCGGTGCGCCACTGGGATGCCTTTTCCTAGTAGTGAGAGACTTAAACCAAGTTTTAGCATCACCCTTTAATGAGAACGGAAATATCTTAAGGATATAGTAGTAGCGAGTTCTCTCATCATTAGTGAATAGGGTGGCTATATCATTTAACTTGGTAAGATGTGCCACAATAGTTTCAGATTCATAGCCATAAAAAGGATCAGATTCAACAAAAGTAATTACCTCAGGATTGATAGAGAAATCATAATCCTTATCAGTAACACAGATAGGTGAAGTAGCAAAAGCAGGGTCATATTTCATTCTAGCATTCAGAGACTTTTGTTTCAGCTTAGCTAATAATTTCTTAAGATCAGTTCTATCATTGCAAGCAAGAAAATCTCTAGCAGTTTCTTCATCCATAACATAACCCTCAGGCACAACAGGAAATTCATATTTAGGGGGAGAATCTTCATCATCACTTTCATCAATATTATCAGTTTTAATGGTTTCATTCTCTCTAGCCCTAGGGTGTTTATCAAGAAATTCACCTAATGGCACAGTAGTATCAAGCATAGAAGTAGTTTCATCATAAGCATCATGCATAGCAGAAGTGGCATCATCAATAAGATGCGACATATCAGAATTAATAGCAGAAGTAGGTTTAGGTGTCGCAAGCTTACTCAAAACAGAAGGAGAGTCAAGTGCGGAGCTAGATGGCAGTTCCTTACCTCCCCTCGTAGTTGAGGGAAAAATCTTAGTTCTTTTGTCTTCCAAGTTCCTCATAGTGACCAGCAGATATAAATCCCAAGTGACTCAAAGAATAGAGCTATGCTCCTCGGCAATGGTGCCAGAAAATAGTCTTGATAACACACAAGTATAGGGGATCGCAACAGTTTTTGAGGGTACAGTATTCAACCCAAATTTATAGATTCGACACAAGGGGAGCCAAAGAATATTCTCAAGTATTAGCAGTTGAGTTGTCAATTCGACCACACCTGGATAACTTAATATCTGTAGCAAAGTAATTAGTAGCAAAGTAGTATGGAAGTAACGGTAACAGTGGCAAAAGTAACAGTAGCAGTTTTGTAGTAATTGTAACAGTGGCAACGGTAAAGTAACTAAGCAAAGAGCAATATCTGAAAAGCTCGTAGGCATTGGATTAGTGATGGATAATTATGTCAGATGTGATTCCTAATGTAATAGTTATAACATAGGATGACACAGAACTAGCTGTAGTTCATCAATGTAATGTAGGCATGTATTCCGAATATAGTCATACATGCTTATGGGAAAGAACTTGCATGACATCTTTTGTCTACCCTCCCATGGCAGCGGGGTCCTATTGGAAACTAATGGATATTAAGGCCTCCTTTTAATAGAGTACCGGACCAAAGCATTAACACTTAGTGAATACATGAACTCCCCAAACTACGGTCATCACCGGTAAGTATCCTGATTATTGTCACTTCGGGGTTAACGGATCATAACAAATAATAGGTGACTATAGACTTGCAAGATAGGATCAAGAACTCACATATATTCATGAAAACATAATAGGTTCAGATCTGCAATCATGGCACTGAGGCCCTAGGGACAAGCATTAAGCATAACAAAGTCATAGCAACATCAATCTCAGAACATAGTGGATACTAGGGATCAAACCCTAACAAAACTAACTTAATTACATGGTAAATCACATCCAACCCATCACCATCCAGCAAGCCTACAATGGAATTACTCACGCATGGTGGTGAGCATCATGAAATTGGTGATGGAGGATGGTTGATGATGACGACGGTGATCTGTTGTAACCAATGGCGAGCCACTTCCATGGTCTCCCTTCATCATGACGGGCGAAGAGGGGATAGGCCACGGTCGACTACCATGATTTGTATCTATTATGGACTTCGGTGTGGTGTCACCTACGTGGCCCTTCACTAAGATTGGGACCGCGGACGGCCCAGTGACGAGCACGCCAGAGCCGCGCCACCGGCGCACGCACCTAAGACTTTTTCTGCTCGCGCTAAGAATGGGGCCGCCACTCTAGGCCAGAAGATTTATGCAAGGACGAGAAGGGGACCCTATCTCAACAAAGGTGCAGTCGCTCCCTTCTTCCCCTTCTCTCGCCATGACGAAGAAACAACACCAAAAGACAGAAAGGGGGGATTGGTGTGAACTTGCACGGCTGCCCACATCCCTTTTTATAGGGAAATCAAGGTCGGGGGATGGCTCCTTCCTTAGGTGTTGTTATTACTTGAACAAACCTCCTACTTATGATTAAACCCCTCGCAATCATCCGCAACTACAAGAAAAGTATTAATAATGATTCTAACTATAGCATTAAACTTTTGGGTCCAATCGGTCCCTTACGGAATAGTGCATAAACTAGGGTTTAAGCTTCTGTCACTCTCGCAACCCATCATCTAACAACTACTCCACAATGCATTCCCATAGGCCCAAATATGGTGAAGTGTCATGTAGTCGATGTTCACATGACACCACTAAGGGAATCACAACATACATATTATCAAAATATCGAGCCCATATCAAGTTCACATGATTACTTGCAACATGATTTCTCCCATGACCTGAAGTACAAAAGTAGCTACTCACAAATGATAATCTTGCTCAAGATCAGAGGGGTATTAAATAGCATAATGGATATGAATATATAATCTTCCACCAAATAAACCATATAGTAATCAACTACAAGATGTAATCAACACTACTAGTCACCCACAAGCACCAATCTATAGTTCTGGTACAAAGATTGAACACAAGAGATGAACTAGGGTTTGAGAGGAGATGGTGTTGTTGAAGATGTTGATGGATATTGCCCTCCACACGATGGGAGAGTTTTTGATGATGATGATGACGATGGTTTCCCCCTCCGGGAGGAAGTGCCCACCGCGGAATCGCTCCACCGAAGGGCAAAAGTGCTCCTGCCCAAGTTCCGCCTCGAGACAGTGACGCTTCGTCCCAAAAGTCCTCTCCTTATTTTTTCTAGGTCAAAATGACTTATGTACAAGAAGAGGGGCACCGGAGGTGGGCCGAGGGGAGCACAACCCACCGGGCGCGCCTAGGCTCCCTGGTGCGCCCAGGTGGGTTGTGCCCACCTGGTGGGACCCCTTTGGTACTTATTTTCTCCAATAATTCCCATTTACTCCATAAAACTTCCTCGTGAAGTTTCAGCTCATTTGGAGTTGTGCAGAATAGGTAGCCTGACGTAGCTTTTTCAGGTCGAGATTCCTAGTTGCCGGAATTCTCCCTCTTTGTGTGAACCTTGCATATTATGAGAGAAAAGGCATTAGAATTACTCCAAAAAGCATTATTATGCAATAAAACAACATAAATAACAATAGGTAAACGTGATGCAAAATGGACGTATCAAGTCCCCCAAGCTTAGACCTTGCTTGTCCTGAAGCGAAAACCGAAATCGAAAAACATGTCCACATGATTAGAGAGAGAGGTGTCGATAAAAACAAAATATAGACATAGAAGCATCATGTAACTTATTATGATAGCAACAAACTTTAACATAAAACTTCTATCATAGAACTTTTATCATAGACTTCTCATGAACAAGTAACAATTCATCACAACATCGAAGTATCCAGCATAAACTCTATTGAAAACCAACAAACTATGTTCTCAGTCAACTTTGCAACTACAATTCATCATCTTTTCAGGAAGGGTCACATATCGGAGCCTTTTTGGCAAGTCCACATACTCAACAATCATATAGTCTTCTATGATTGCTAACACTCAGCGCATACCCATGAGCAAAACGTTTCAACCGGACACATAGAAAGATAGGGGCTTATAGTTTCGCCTCCCAACGTGTTCACCTCAAGGGTGATGTCAACAATAATAACTCATGCTACCCATATTCAACTATATATATGTACCTAGATCTTTCCTCACCGCATGATGCTTGCCAAAAGAGAAAATAAAAAGTAATAGACAGAACAACTTTGACTCTAGCATGAAAGTAAATACATAAAAGTAAAATATAGGCCTTTCGCAAAGGGAAGCAGAGGTTGCCTTGCGCTTTTTGTTTGTATGCTCAACCCCTTAGTGCAAGATAATGTCATGTTATATTGCCCCTTATGATGGGCAACCTTTATTATGCAGTCTGTCGCTTTTATTCTTCGCTGTCACAAGTTCGTACAACACTCAATTTTCTCTTACACTAAATGATCTAACACTTTTAGAAGTAATTTTTATTGCCTTATTGCACCGATGACAACTTACTTGAAGGATCTTACTCAATCTATAGGTAGGTATGGTGGACTCTCAAAACAAGATTTGGGTTTAAGGGTTTTGGATGCACAAGTAGTATCTCTACTTGGTGCGTTGGCTAGAAAAGATAGGGGGCAAACACCACATGTTGAAGGATCTATGACAATATAGCTTCTATGTGAATATGAACAAACATAAATCATTACGTTGTCTTCCTTGTCCAATGTCAACAATTTTGGCATATAATATCTTGATGGGTGCTCACAATCACAAAGATAGTGTATTTGCATGTGAACCTTCTCTTCCCTTATTAATTCTTTCATGAGTTGCAGCATTGACCAATGCTATGTTTGCCAATCTACAATAAAATATTCAACTTATACTTTTCCTTATGTGGTGTGATTACTCACCATAAGATTAGCATATGATCTTTTTCATTTACTTCCTTTCTTTTTATTGAAACATGAAAGTAAATAAAGTAAAACTCAAACTAAAATTTATTATATATCTCGCACACGATTACAAAGATAGATCACTAAGTAAACTTTCAAAAGAAAGGATCGAACTAAACTTTTATTCATCTAAAGCAAAAGATAACTATGGATCGAACTAAGATAAGTAAAAGCAAAAGATAGTGGAGGTGATATGATACCGGGGCACTTCCCCCAAGATTGGCGAAAGCCAAGGGGAGTGCCCATACCCGATACTCAATTTTCTTTTGGTGATGAAGAAGGAGGTGGTGGTGATAAAGCGGTAGCAATATTGTCCTCGGGTTTCCATGGCAGAGGCTCATCATCATAAGAGGAGGAGTGAGTCTCTCGGGTCCTGCAACTAGCAGCCAAACTCATACCTTTAAACCTTGCCTCATATTCAAAGACTTCGTTTTGAAGGTTATAGATCTGGATCAGGAGGAAGTTGATTTGCTCATCGAAGGAGAAGACGATGTCCTTCATGGACTTTCCATCCACCTTGAGATGATGGGTGTAGTCCGCGATCATGAGGTGATTGGCATTGAGTCCATGTTCCACCATACCCTTGCACTGGAAGACTTCCTGCTCCATAGCTTCAATCCTAGACTCCACAGATACAGTACCCTTGGGGACTTGTACATCATGGATGTGGAGCACCCCCTCACACATCTGGACAGCTTGAGGGTGCTGCATCACCTCCCGCAAATATGGGTTGATAATGTTCTCGAAGAACTTGTCCTTGGAGGAGCTTGAAGCGGCCATGGTGGATTTGATCTGTCAAAAAATAGCAAGAAAAGAAAACAGAAGATATCTCCGTGATTCGGAGGGCAATGGGTTCGGTAGTATATAAAGATTTTTTTCTTGGGGAACAAGCAAATGAAAGAAAAACGAAGTCTGGAAGGTACCCGAGGTGGGCACAACCCACCTGGGCGTGCCTGGCTGCCCACCAGGGTCACCTTCCTGGTAGTTTCTTATTTTCCTAATTTTCTAAATATTCCAAAGCGGACAGAAAATATTTTTGCAGATTTTTTAGAGTCTGTTTACTTACGTATCACGTACCTCCTCTTTTTCATGATTCTGGAGTGTTCCGGAAGGTTTCTTTTATGTGTTCCTCCGGTGTCATAGTTTGGATAATATTGCTTTCAACATTAATGGGCGTACCTAAGATATAATTTTTTAATCATTGCCCATTAACAACCTTCGGGTTAGTACCTTCGGCATAATTTATTTATTTGATAGCTCTAGATCGATAAACCTCCTCGATAACATAGGGTCCTTCCCATTTGGAGAGGAGTTTTCCTGCAAAGAATCTGAAATGAGAATTGTACAAAAGAACATATTCTCCAACTTTGAACTGATGCTTTTCTATTCTTTTATCATGCCATCTTTTAACTTTTTCTTTGAATAACTTTGCATTTTCATAAGCTTGGGTTCTCCATTCATCTAATGAGATAATATAAAATAACCTCTTCTCACCAGCAAGTTTGAAATCATAGTTGAGTTCTTTAATTGCCCAATATGCTTTATGTTCTAACTCAAGAGGCAAATAACAAGCTTTTCCATAAACCATTTTATAAGGAGACATGCCCATAGGATTTTTATATGCTGTTCTATAAGCCTAAAGTGCATCATCTAATTTCTTAGACCAATTATTCCGAGGCCTATTGATAGTCTTTTTTAAAATTAATTTTATTTCGCTATTGCTAAGTTCAACTTGACCACTAGACTGAGGATGTTAGGGTGATGCAATTCTAGGGTTAACAACATACTTGGCAAGCATTTTATGGAAAGCACCCTGAATAAAGTGTGAAACACCACCAGTCATTAAATATCTAGGGACTCCAAACCTTGGGAAAATTACTTCCTTAAGCATTTTAATAGAGGTGTTGTGATCAGAACTACTAGTTGGAATAGCTTCTACCCACTTAGTAACATAATCAAGAGCGACCAAATTATGAGTATACCCATTAGAGGAAGGAAGAGGTTGAAGGAAATATGCCCCAGAGGCAATAATAAAGTTGTTATTTATATTTCCTTATATCATGGTAAATGTTTATTATTCATGCTAGAATTGTATTAACCGAAAACTTACTACATGTGTGAATACATAGAAAAAACATAGTGTCCCTAGTATGCCTCTACTTGACTAGCTCGTTAATCAAAGATTCTTAAGTTTCCTAACCATAACATGTGTTGTCATTTGATGAACTAGATCACATCATTAGGAGAATAATGTGATGGACAAGACCCATCCGTTAGCTTAGCATTATGATCGTTACAGTTTCATTGCTACTGCTTTCTTCATGACTTATACATGTTCCTCAGACTATCAGATTATGCACCTTCCGAATACCGGAGGAATGCCTTGCGTGCTATCAAATGTCACAACATAACTGGCTGATTATAAAGATGCTCCACAAGTGTCTCCGAAGGTGTTTGTTGGGTTGGCATAGATCGAAATTAGGACTTGTCACTCCGTGTATCGGAGAGGTGCCTCTGGGCCCTCTCCGAAATGCTCATCACTATAAGCCTTGCAAGCAATGTGACTAATGAGTTAGTTGCAGGCTGAAGCGTTACAGAACAAGTAAAGGGACTTGCCAGTAATGAGATTGAACTAGGTATGATGATACTGACGATCGAATCTCGGGCAAGTAACATACCGATGATAAAGGGAACAACATATGTTGTTATGTGTTTTGACCGATAAAGATCTTCGTAGAATATGTAGGACCCAATATGAGCATCCAGGTTCCGCTATTGGTTGTTGATCAGAGATGTGTCTCGATCATGTCTACATAGTTCTCGAACCCGTAGGGTCCGAACGCTTAACCTCTGATGACGATTTGTATTATGAGTTATGTGTTTTTGATGACCGAAGTTTGTTCGGAGTCTCGGATGAGATCACGGACGTGACGAGGAGTCTCGAAATGTTTGAGACATAAATATTGATATATTGGAAGGTTATGTTTGGATACCGGAAAGGTTTCGAAATGGTTCAGGTATTTTTTGGAGTGCTGGGAGGTTACCGGAACCCCCCCCGGGAAGTAATGAGCCTTAATGGGCTTTAGTGGAAAAGGAGTGGAGGGCCGTAGGGTGGCCCCCCCCATGGCTGGTCCAAATTGGACTAGGAGGGGGCGGCGCCCCCTCTTTCTTTCTCCCTTTCCACCTCTTTCCCTCTCTCCCCCTCTTGGAAAGGAAGGGGACTCCAACTAGGATTGGGAATCCTAGTTGAACTCCCCCTATAGGCGCTCCCCTCCTTGGACGGCCTCCTCCTCCCTCCTCCTTTATATACGGGGGCAGGAGGCACCCCAAAGCACAACAGTTGTTTTCTTAGCCGTGTGCGGTGCCCCCTCCACAGTTTAACACCTCGGTCATATCGTCGTAGTGCTTAGCGAAGCCCTGCACCAGTAATATCATCAACACCATCGCCACGCCATCATGCTGATAGAACTCTCCCTCATCCTCAACTGGATCAAGAGCTCGAGGGACCTCATCATGTTGAACGTGTGCTGAACACGAATGTGTCGTACGTTTGGTACTTGGATCGGTTGGATCGTGAAGACGTTCGACTACATCAACCGCGTTACTAAACTATTCCGCTTTCGGTCTACGAGGGTACGTGGACACACTCTCCTGTCTCGTTGCTATGCATATCCTAGATAGATCTTTCTTGATCGTAGGAATTTTTTTGAATTACTACGTTCCCCAACAGTGGCATCAGAGCCAGGTCTATGCGTAGATGTTTTATGCATGAGTTGAACACAAAGAGTTGTGGGCGATAATAGTCATACTGCTTACCACCAACGTCTTACTTTGATTCGGCGGTATTGTTGGATGAAGCGGCCCGGACCGACATTACATGACCGCGTCCATGAGACTAGTTCTACCGACGTGCTTTGCACATAGGTGGCTGGCGGGTGTCTGTTTCTCCAACTTTATTTGAATCGAGTTTGACTACGGCCGGTCCTTGTTGAAGGTTAAAACAGCACACTTGACGAAAAATCGTTGTGGTTTTGATGCATAAGTAAGAACGGTTCTTGCTAGAAGCCTGTAGAAGCCACGTAAAACTTGCAACAACAAAGTAGAGGACGTCTCACTAGTTTTTGCAGGGTTTGTTGTGATGTGATATGGTCAAGGCATGATGTGATATAAATTTTTGTATGAGATGATCATGTTTTGTAACAGAGTTATCGGCAATTGGCAGGAGCCATATGGTTGTCGCTTTATTGTATGAAATGCAATCACCATGTAATTGCTTTACTTTATCACTAAGCGGTAGCGATAGTCGTAGTAGCAATAGTTGGTGAGACGACAATGATGCTACAATGGAGATCAAGGTGTCGAGCCGGTGACGATGGAGATCATGACGATGCTTCGGTGATGGAGATCATGAGCACAAGATGATGATGGCCATATCATGTGACATATTTTGATTGCATGTGATATTTATCTTTTATGCATCTTAGTTTGCTTAGTACGGCGGTAGCATTATAAGATGATACCTCACTAAATTTCAAGGTATAAGTGTTCTCCCCGGGTATGCACCGTTGCTACAGTTCTTCGTGCCGAGACACCACATGATGATCGGGTGTGATAAGCTCTACGTTCACATACAACGGGTGCGAGCCAGTTTTGCACTTGCAGAATACTCGGGTTAAACTTGACGAGCCTAGTATATGCATATATGGACTCAGAACACTGAGACCGAAAGGTCTAACATGAATCATATAGTAGATATGATCAACATAGAGATGTTCACCATTGAAAACTACTCCGTCTCACGTGATGATCAGACATGGTTTAGTTGATATGGAACATGTGATCATTTAGATGACTAGAGAGATGTCTATCTAAGTGGGAGTTCTTAAGTGATATGATTAATTGAACTTTAATTTATCATGAACTTAGTCCTGATAGTATTTTGCAAATTATGCTGTAGAACAATAGCTCGCGTTGTAGCTTCTCTATGTTTTTATATGTTCCTAGAGAAAACTAAGTTGAAAGATGATGGTAGCAATAATGCGGACTAGGTCCGTGATATGAGGTTTATCCTCATTGCTGCACAGAAGAATTATGTCCTTGATGCACCGCTAGGTGAAAGACCTATTGCAGGATCGGATGCAGATGTTATGACCGTTTGGCTAGCTCAATATGATGACTACTTGATAGTTTAGTGCATCATACTTTACGGCTTAGAACCGGGAGTTCAAAAACATTTCGAACACCACGGAGCATATGAGATGTTCCAAAGAGCTGAAATTGGTATTTCAGACTCATGCCCGTGTCAAGAGAAATGAGATCTCTGACAAGTACTTCGCCTAAAAAGATGGAGGAGAATTTCTCAGCTGGTGAGCATGTGCTCAGAATGTCTGCATACTATAATCGCTTGAATCAAGTGAGAGTTAATCTTCCAGATAAGATAAGTGATTGACAGAATTCTCTAGTCACCATCACCAAGTTACTGGAACTTCTTTATGAACTATAGTACGCAAAGGATGATGAAAATGATTCCCAAGCTCTTCATGATGTTGAAATCAACGAAGGTGGAAATCAAGAAAGAGCATCTAGTGTTGGTGATTGACAAGGTCACTAGTTTCAAGAAAAGGGCAACGGGAAAGAAAGGGAACCTCAAGTAAAATGGCAAGCAAGTTGTCACTCCCGAGAAGAAGCCCAAAGCAGGACCCAAGCCTGAAACTGAGTTCTAGCGACCACGATCCGAATGGACCGAAGTCTCTGTGCATCAGTGTCATCCCTGGACCGGTAATGCTGACACGCACAGTACTCGAGGAATTATAACAGAGTTCAATCAAACGCTTATTACATTGAGTACTCATAATGAGTACGATTACACAAAAATATCATGGTTGAAGGTCAGCTGAACTAAATAATTGCGGAAGCTTCGAAGGTAAATGAGTCCATCAACTCCGCCGGCATAGCTGAGTGCAAAACAACGACCTATCACACCTTATTCATCGTCTGAGTAGTCTACAACATGAGAAGTTGCAGCCGTGTAGGTCGGCACATTGAATATGCTGGCGGAGTTACATTGTAAAGCAATGAAATGCAAGAACTATATCTACATGTAATATTTGGCTAGTGGAGGCTGTAAGTTTATGATTTTCCATAAAGCTAGTTTTTCCCTACAACAAAGGAATAAATTTATTTAACTACTCCCAAGTTTCCCAATATTTGAGAAGGTAGCCCCAACTCAAATCCTAATTAAATGTGTCACCATTTACCCAATTCAAATTAATTAATTAAAGAGTGATGAGATCACATCAATAATTCAAATACCAGATACTCAAGATGTCCATAACCGGGGACATGGCTAACCATGATTAGTTTATACACTCTGCAGAGGTTTGCGCACTTTTCCCCACAAGAGTCGAGCGCATCCATGATCGGATGATCGAGACATAGTCTTTCTGAAGCACTTACTCTCTACTCCGGGTGGACCGGTACACCTACTTTCCCCTACATCTGCTAGTCCACCTCTTCAAGAGCTCAAACAACTTACTCAACTATGCCAGAGCCCATAATGGCTTGTGGCTGCACACAGAAGTTTCTAGCATGAATAATCTTATTATCCCTTTGAGCCTGGGTGGCGAACCGAAGGAAAAATCACACGGGTACTCCGGGATTTCCTTAAATAGGCAACACTGGATTCCCCACGTGCCTCAACCAATCCACCCAGATGTATATTAAAGTTGCCACCTTAATGTTATGCATATGTAAATAACTCTCAAACTTCCATGTGTAAATCACGATCCAATCCCCGTCTACGAGCATGGCTAAGCAATAATAAGCATAATGTATATTTTCAGGATGATCAAAAGGTATCAGGTTCCTACCTCAAGCACTAGAACCAAACCACATGTTCCCAATCCTACTCATGCAATTATTTGAGGGGTAATACTAATGCATAGTAAAACCTGGGTATGAAAGAGTGTGATCAAAGTGTAACTTGCCTTCCTGATGATCTGTGAACTCTAGAGATTCGTAGTAACAAGATTTGCATTCCGGGTAATCTAGCATAGACAAACAGTAGCATACATAAGCGATCACTCAAACGAAACAACGAGAAAACCGAGAAAAGATCCAAATCAAACACGAACAAGCAAATGGCTTAAACTAACAAAAGTCAAGCCTAACAACATTATTATCACGTGGATTAGATCTTAACAGTAGGTACATGTGATTAGCTACGATTTTCAAAAAGAAACAACTCAAACAGAGAAACGAAACTCGAAACATGAGTGAAACAAGATCGTTTACTAATCTGAACTAAACTCAAATTTTACAGTACCAAAATCATGTTCAAGTTGGTTAACTGGAAAGAACAGAATGATACACAGATTTAGGCACTGGTTTCATCTAATTTGGATAAACGAGTAAAAAGTTAAGCTAGTTTTCTGATTAGGGGCTAAATCGCGAGAAAACTATTAGTGGATAGGTCCCTGGCCAAAAATAATCTAAAAAGAAAAAGACTACTGCGCGAACGTTTGCTAACAGAACAAATCAAACGAATAACGTCTGATAAAACGAACGAACGAATGTTCGTTAATTAGGAAAACCCTAAAAAACGATGTAATCTATCGAAACGAAATAAGCTGGAAATAAACCGAGAACCGACTGGTTCTTACACGTTCGACGACGTTGGTCAACGGCGGCAGAGGACGACGGCTTGGCGACGGTGGATGGCGGCTTGGGTGTCGGCGGGGTGCGGCGGTGACAGCGAGCGGCGGCGGTGATGCAGCGGCAGCAGCGCGGGGCGGCGGCATGCGGTGGCGCGGCGGCGGAGGCGAGATGCGGCAGCGGCGGTGCTCGGGATCGGCGGCGGTGGCTGCGGCTTGCGGTGGTGAGAGGCGGCAGGGCGGCTCGGCTTTTAAAGGGCCTCGGGGGGTGCGTCTTGGAGGAGGGGAGGGGTAAGGCGGCGGCGGAGCATAGCTGAGCCAGACTCAGTGGCGTGCCGCGACGGGATTTCATCCCGCGCTCTGGGACGAGGCGGACGGCACGCTGGACCGGCTAGGCTTCGGCCCAGTCAGTCCGAAACTTTTTTTTAAAACAAATTCGCAGCGAGGGAAAAATCCTAAACAAAAAAATTCTAAAAATTCCAGAAACAATTTTCACCATCCAAACCTAATATTTAGGACAAGATGAACATTTTTCTGGACTAAGATGCAATTTTTAAAAATGCAATATTTTTCAAATTCAAATAAAATAGCAAATAAAATACTAATAAAATAATAATTTGATTTTAAAATTCTTACTCCAATATTTCTCTCAGGTTGAAGAAGTCATATTATCTTCTCTTGTTTATTTTTACTATTGGAAACAATTGGAGAGAAAATAATAAAATCAAATTGATCCTTTCTTCAAATTTGAAATAAATTCAAATATGGATTTTGTGAAACCTCCAACTCTCTTCTTGGGTCCTTGAGTTTCTTAAGATTTCCAGGATCACAACAAAATGCAAGAATAAATATGATATCATATGATGATCTATGTACAACATCCAAATTGAAAATTGGGATGTTACGAACCTACCCCCCTTAAGATGAATCTCGCCCTCGAGATTCGGGTTGGTTAGCAAAAAGGTTTGGGTGGTCCATGCGGAGATCTTCTTCTCGCTCCCAGGTGGCTTCCTCCTCGGTATGGTGGCTCCACTGAACTTTGCAAAACTTGATAACCTTATTGCGAGTAACTTGACTGGAAAACTCGAGAATCTTGATTGGCTTCTCTTCATATGTCAAATCACTGTCTAGCTGAATTGCTTCGAGTGGCACTGTATCTCTCAGAGGAATATCGGCCATCTCTGCGTGGCACTGCTTCAACTCGGAAACGTGAAACACATCATTAACTCCTGACAATCCTTCTGGCAATTCCAGCTTGTATGCAACTTCTCCGATGTGTTCCAAAACTATGTATGGTCCCACAAAACGTGGTGCTAGCTTACCTTGACTCCAAAACGTTTAACTCCTCGAAGTGGGGACACACGAAGATATGCTCTATCTCTGATTTCGTAAACTATCTCCTTGCGTTTAGTATCTTCATAACTCTTCTGCCTGGACTGGGCTACCTTGAGTCTGTCGCGAATCAACTTAACATTCTCTTCAGAGTCTTTGATTAAGTCTGGTCCGAACAACTGTCGATCTCTGATAACCCGCAAGTATACGGGATAACTGTAGCCTCTTTCGATAAGTAAGAGTGTCGAACCCAACGAGGAGCTAAAGGTAGAAAAAATATTCTCTCAAGTCCTATCTGCCACTGATACGACTCTACGCACGCTTAGTGTTTGCTTTACCTAGAACAAGTATGAAACTAGAAGTACTTTGTAGGTGTGATAGGATAGGTTTGCAAGATAATAAAGGACATGTAAATAAAAGCTAGGGGCTGTTTAGATAAAGATGCAATAAAGTAAATATAGCGAGTGTGGAAAAGTGGTGGTAGGAGTTGTGAAATTGTCCCTACGCAATTGACTATGTTACTAGACCGGTAATCACTATTGCAATTCTATTTGAGGGAGAGGCATAAGCTAACATACTTTCTCTTCTTGGATCATATGCACTTATGATTGGAACTCTAGCAAGCATCCGCAACTACTAAATATCATTAAGGTAAAACCCAACCATAGCATTAAAGTATCAAGTCCCCTTTATCCCATACGCAAACAACCTACTTACTCGGGTCTGTGCTTCTGTCACTCACGCCACCCACCATAAGCAAATCATAAACATATTGCAAACCCTACAGCGGGAATCCCCTCACGCTTGCGCAGCACGAAGGGTACAATAGGACAGCACCAATAATAAAACATGCAATTCAAACCAATCATAGCAATTCATCAATCACCGGTAGGACAACGAAAATATACTCAGACATCATAGGATGGCAACACATCATTGGATAATAATATGAAGCATAAAGCACCATGTTCATGTAGAGGGTACAACGGGTTGCGGGAGAGTGGACCGCTTAATATAGATGGGGTAAGGTGATGGAGATGTTGGTGAAGATGATGGAGGTGTTGGTGTAGATCGCGGTGATGATGATGGCCCCCCGGCAGCGCTCCGGCGCCACCGGAAGCAAGGGGGGAGAGTCCCCCCCTTCTTCTTCTTCTTCTTCCTTGACCTCCTCCCTAGATGGGAGAAGGGTTTCCCCTTTGGTCCTTGGCTCCCATGGCTTGGGAGGGGCGATAGCCCCTCCGAGATTGGATATATCTCTCTGTCTCTCTCTGTTTCTGCGTTCTAGGATTCTGCCCTGGCACCGTTTCTTTTATATCTGGAGATCCGTAACTCTGATTGGATTGAAACCTTCACCCAGATCTTTTTCCAAAAATTAGCTTTCTTGCGGCCAAAGAAGGGCATCAACCGCCTTACGGAGTGCCCAGGATGGTGGGGGCGCGCCCACCTGGAGTGGGCGTGGGCCCCTATCTCGTGGCCACCTCGGGCACCGTCTCACGTTGATTTTACTTCCCAAAAATCACAAATATTCCAAAATAATTCTCCGTCTGATTTTATCTCGTTTGGACTCCGTTTGATATGGGGTTTCTGTGAAACATAAAACAAGCAACAGACAGGAACTGGCACTGGGCACTCGATCAATATGTTAGTCCCAAAAACATATAAAACGTTGCCAAAAGTATATGAAAGTTGAATAATATTGGCATGGAACAATCAAAAATTATAGATATGATGGAGACGTATCAGCATCCCCAAGCTTAATTCCTGCTCATCCTTGAGTAGGTAAATGATAAAAAAGATAATTTTTGATGTGGAATGCGACCTAGCATAATCTTGATCATATGTCTAATCATGGCATGAATATTAAGACAAGAGTGATTCAAAGCAATAGTCTATCATTTGACATAAAAACAATACTACTTCGAGCGTACTAATAAAGCAATCATGTCTTTTCAAAACAACAAGGCCAAAGCAAGCTTATCCCTACAAAATCATATAGTTTGGCCATGCTTCATTTTTGTCACACAAAATGCTCCCATCATGCACAACCCCGATGACAAGCCGAGCAATTGGTTCATACTTTTAACACGCTTCAGCTTTTTCAACGCTCACGCAATACATGAGCGCAAGCCATGGATATAGCACTATAGGTGGAATAGAATATGATGATGGAAGTTTATGTTGGGAAGACAAAAAGGGAGAAAGTCTCACATCGACGCGGCTAATCAACGTGCTATGGAGATGCCCATCAATTGATGTCAATGCGAGGAGTAGGGATTGCCATGCAACGGATGCACTAAGAGCTATAAGTGTATGAAAGCTCAACAAAAGAAACTAAGTGGGTGTGCATCCAACTTGCTTGCTCATCAAGACCTAGGGCATTTGAGGAAGCCCATGGTTGGAATATATAAGCCAAGTTCTATAATGAAAATTCCCATTAGTATATGAAAATGACAACATAAGAAACTCTCTATATGAAGAACATGGTGCTACTCTGAAGGACAAGTATGGTAAAACGATAGTAACATTGCCCCTTCTTTTCTCTTTTTTTTCTTCTTTTTTTTCTTTTTTTGGATGGGCTTCTTTGGCCCCCTTTTTTTAGGCTTCTTTGGCCTTTCCTTTTTTTCTTTTTCTTTTTCTTTTTTTTCTTTTTATTTCATGGGGCAATGCTCTATAATGATGATCATCACACTTTTATTTACTTACAACTCGATACTAGAACAAGGATATGACTTTATATGAATGCCTCCGGCGGTGTACCAGGATGTGCAATGATCTAGCGTAGCAACGACATCAAAAAAATGGACAGGCCATGAAAACATCATGCTAGCTATCTTACGATCATGCAAGGTAATATGACAATGAATGCTCAAGTCATGTATATGATGATGATGGAAGTTGCATGGCAATATATCTCGGAATGGCTATGGAAATGCCATAATAGGTAGGTATGGTGGCTGTTTTCAGGAAGATATAAGGAGGCTTATGTCTGATATATTGCATGATGTTTAGATCCAGGAATGGCTATGGAAATGCCATAATAGGAAGATATAAGGTGGCTGTTTTCAGGAAGATATAAGGAGGCTTATCACGGGGTTTAGATGCACCGGCGAAGTTTGCACCAACTATCAAGGTGAGTGAGGGAGTCCTGGATTAGGGGGTGTCCGGATGGCCGGACTAAGACCTTTGGCCGGACTCCCGGACTATGAAGATACAAGATTAAAGACTACGTCCCGTGTCCGGATGGGACTTTCCTTGGCGTGGAAGGCAAGCTTGGCGATACGATATGAAGATCTCCTCCCATTGTAACCGACTCTGTGTAACCCTAGCCCTCTCCGGTGTTTATATAAACCAGAGAGTTTTAGTCCGTAGGATGAACAACAATCATACCATAGGCTAGATTCTAGGGTTTAGCCACTCCGATCTCGTGGTAGATCTACTCTTGTACTACCCATATCATAAATATTAATCAAGCAGGAGTAGGGTTTTACCTCCATCGAGAGGGCCCGAACCTGGGTAAAAACATCGTGTCCCTTGTCTCCTGTTACTATCCGCCTAGACGCACAGTTCGGGACCCGCTACCCGAGATCCGCTGGTTTTGACACCGACATTGGTGCTTTCATTGAGAGTTCCTCTGTGTCGTCGCCTTTTAGGCCCGATGGCTTCTTCGCTCGTCAATCGTGATGCGGTCCGGGATGAGACTTTTCTCCCCGGACAGATCTTCGTATTCGGCGGCTTCGTACTGCGGGCCGACTCGTTCGGCCATCTGGAGTAGATCGAAAGCTACGCCCCTGGCCATCAGGTCAGGTTTGGAAGCTTAAACTACACGGTCGATATCCGCGGGGACTTGATCTTCGACGGATTCGAGCCACAACCGGGCGTGCCGCAATGTCATGATGGGCACGATTTAGCTCTGTCATCGGACAACGCCCAGAGCGTCGCTCAGGTGTCCGCTCCGACCATTAGCTCGAAGCCCACTACCCCAGTCGGGGATGGACGGTTAGACGCCACCCCGGAAACTGCAATCTCTTCGGTGATAGAGACGGATACCAGCCTAGTCCCTCGCAAGGCCCGTGACTCCAAGGTGCCGGACTCCGATCCGGGCTCCGTAAATCCCGCACCTCTCCCGGTTAAGCCCGATTGGGCTCCAGTCATGGAGTTCACCGCCGTAGATATCTTTTAGCACTCACCTTTCGGCAACATCCTGAATTCGTTAAAGTCTCTCTCTTTGTCAGGAGAGCCCTGGCCAGACTACGGCCAACACGGTTGGGACGCGGACGACAAAGAAATTTGTAGCCCACCCACCACCCACTTCGTAGCCACTATCGATGATTTAACCGACCTGCTCGACTTCGACTCCGAAGACATCGACGACATGGACGCCGATGAAGGAGACGATCAAGAACCAGTGCCTATAGGGAACTGGAAATCCACCTCGTCATATGACATATACATGGTGGACACCCCTAAAGCGGGGGATGGCGAGGAGAAAACGGAGGATGACCCCTCCAAGAAGCAACACAAGCCCTGACGTCAGTGGCGCCGCTCTAAGTCCCGCCAAAGCAAAAAAGGCGATTCCGGCACCGAGATAAAAATACGCCGGACAGTGCCGAAGACAACCCCCTCCAGCAGGATTCAGTGCAGGAGGACGAAGGAGCCAGCTCTCATGAGAGAGCGGCCGACAAAGAGGATGAGGACGACAATTACATGCCTCCCTCCGGAGACGAGGCAAGCCTCGACGACGATGAATTCGTCGTGCCAGAGGATCCTGTCGAGCAAGAGCGTTTCAAACGCAGACTCGTAGCCATGACAAGCAGCCTCAAGAAGAAACAACAGTAACTTAGAGCTGACCAAGACTTGCTAGCCGACAGATGGACCGAAGTCCTGGCGGCCGAAGAGTATAAACTAGAACGCCCATCCAAGAGCTACCCGAAGCGCAGGCTGCTTCCCCAACTTGAGGAGGAAGCAACTAAACCTACATCACCAGCGTACGATGCGCCCGATCGGCAACCCCGTGGCCGCGATAGAGAGGACTTCAGGCCCTCAACCCAAGCCGCACCCCGACACCGCTCAAAACATACCAGAGTACGGGGAGACGCAACAGACCTGCGAGACATCTTGGAGAATAAGGCAAGGCAAACAAGATCGATCTACGGATCGCATGGGCCCCCCGCTTCACGTGATGCTAGCCGTCACGCCGGACATAATAAGTATGGCTCGGCCGAATACAATAGACCAAGCTCGTCTGAGCTGCGTCGCGATATAGCCCAGTACAGGGGCGCCGCACACCCACTATGCTTCACAGACGAAGTAATGGATCATCAAATCCCCGAGGGCTTCAAACCCATAAACATTGAATCATACGATGGCACAACAGATCCTGCGGTATGGATCGAGGATTATCTCCTTCATATCCACATGGCCCGTGGTGATGATCTACAGGCCATCAAATACCTCCCGCTCAAGCTTAAAGGACCAGCTCGACATTGGCTTAATAGCCTGCCAGCAGAGTCAATTAGTTGTTGGGAGGACCTGGAATCCGCATTCCTTGACAACTTCCAGGGCACCTATGTGCGACCACCAGACGCCGATGACCTAAGCCACATAATCCAGTAGCCAGAGGAATCGGCCAGACAATTCTGGACACGGTTCCTGACCAAGAAAAATCAAATAGTCGATTGTCCGGACGCCGAGGCCCTCGCAGCCTTCAGGCACAACATCCGAGACGAATGGCTTGCCCGACACCTAGGACAGGAAAAGCCGAAGTCTATGGCAGCCATCACGACACTCATGACCCGCTTCTGCGCGGGAGAAGACAGCTGGCTATCTCGTAGCAACAACATAACCAAGAGCCCCGGTAATTCGGATACCAAGGATAACAACGGTAGGTCACGTCGCAACAAGCATAAACGCCGCATTAACGGTGATAATACTGAAGATACGGCAGTCAATGCCGGATTCAGAGGCTCTAAACCGGGTCAGCGGAAGAAGCCATTCAAAAGAAACCCTCAGGGCCCATCCAGCTTAGACCGGATACTCGATCGCTCGTGCCAGATACACGGCACACCCAAACAACCAACCAATCACACCAACACGGATTGTTGGGTGTTCAAGCAGGCAGGCAAGTTAAGTGCCGAGACCAGAGACAAGGGGCTGCATAGCAATGACGAGGAGGGGCCCCGGCCGCCGAATAACAAAGGACAGAAGGGATTTCCCCCGCAAGTTCCGACGGTGAACATGATATAAGCAACCCACATCCCCAAAAGGGAGCAGAAGCGTGCTCTCAAGGACGTCTATGCGCTGGAGCCAGTCGCCCCAAAGTTCAACCCATGGTCCTCCTGCCCGATCACCTTCGATCGACGGGACCATCCCACCAGCATCCGTCATGGCAGATTCGCCGCACTGGTCCTAGACCCAATTATCAACGGATTCCACCTTACCAGAGTCCTAATGGACAGCGGCAGTAGCCTGAACCTGCTTTACCAGGACACAATGCGAAAAATGGGCATCGATCCTTCAAGGATTAAACCCACAAAGACAACCTTCAAAGGTGTCATACCAGGGGTAGAAGCCAGTTGTACAGGCTCGGTCACACTCGAAGTGGTCTTCGGATCCCCGGATAACTTCCGGAGCGAGGAGTTAATCTTCGACATAGTCCCATTCCGCAGCGGCTATCACGCCCTGCTCGGGCGAACCGCATTTGCCAAATTCAATGCGGTGCCGCACTACGCATATCTCAAGCTCAAGATGCCAGGACCTCGCGGAGTCATCACGGTAAACGGAAACACCGAACGCTCTCTCCGAACGGAGGAGCACACGGCAGCCCTGGCAGCGGAAGTATAGAGTAGCCTCTCAAGGCAGTTCTCCAATCCAGGTGCCAAACGTCCGGACAATGTCAAGCGAGCCCGAAGTAACCTACAACAAATCCAGCTGGCACATTCCGAGCAAGCATAGCAGTGCGGCCCCAACCCCGGCCCCTGTCAAACGGTGATACTGGTACCACGCGTACATAATTACGCCTTAGAGATACCATGGGCATAAGGGGAGGGGCACAACAACGGCATGCCCAGAATGCGGCTCAACCGCACTAAGGGGCTCCCTATTTCGTCGTTTTCCTTTTCACACACTTTCAGGACCCAACGATTCGGAAGGCCTGTCCGGCAATACTCTCGCCGAACCAACGATGAAATATCCAGGGAGGAAGCAAGCCACGTCAAAAGTCCAGGTGGTCTCTATAATGAGTTTAATACCTGTTTCTCTTACAATCCCGCAGCTTTCCCCTAAAGGGGAATATGTCAAATACTCCCATCTCTTGCTTACCGCACTTTTTGTATCGTTCTGCTTTCGCAGCAGCCCTTTTTTAACAAACAATACATAGCTCTTACCTATTATTGTACTTATCTATTTTTATATGCAAATATGTTCAGTCATGACACTATGCAACCGTACACTTTGGTACAGATAATACACCAGGGGCTTACAACAACCCATAACATGGTGTGAGAAGACCGAACACTCTAACAAGTGCGGCACCCCGAACTTATAGCACTATATGCATCGGCTCCAAATCATGTCTTTGGTCAATAGTTGGGTTTGCCCGGCTCCCATGTTTTGGTACCTTACGTTCCGCATTGTTGGCTAAGGTAGTGCTGGGAGAACTACTGCGATTGTGCCCCAATTGAGCTGGGTTAACACCTCAGTAGAGAAAGCTAAAACTGACTGTCATGATAGTGCGAGAGACCGGTCGCTGTTCACGAGGTTTGTTCGAGTCCTTAAAGACTTATGCCGCTTCAAGCGAGGAACCGGACTTATCCGTTGTAGGTGTGGATAGCGCCCCAAACTCGGTCTTCCGAATACTAGGGCTTCGCCGAAATTTAAAATTATAGAATTCTATGGCTAAGTGAGAGTGATAAAGCATTATAAGTCCGACGACCTGGTTTGCTGTGTTGAACGCCTCCCTAGATGGACCCAAGAATGGGAACAAGAGCGCTCAGGTTTATCCCGAACACCCCAGCACTCGTGGCATGGGGGTCGAAGCCGACGACTTGCATCTCTCAGATTTGATAAACGGCCGCACAGAAGGTAATATTTTAAATTAACAAGCGTTGCTTAACGCATATGAACAAAGCTTCAGCGTACAGGATAACAAATGCGAGTTTACTCAAAAATTACATCTTTGGAGCACTCATCCGCTATGCGGCGGGCACCCTTCAGAACGCCATTGTAATACATCTCGGGCGTACGATACTCCTTGCCCGGCGGTGGCGCGTCCGTCAACAGCTTCTCCACGTCTAGCTTGCCCCAGTGCACCTTAGCACGGGCAAGGGCCCGACGGGCACCTTCAATACAGACGGAGCGCTTGACGACCTCAATCCACGGACACGCGTCCACCAGCCGCCGCACCAGACTGAAGTAGCTCCCAGGCATGACTTCTCCAGGCCACAGCTGAGCTATGAGGCCCTTCATGGCCTGTTCGGCCACCTTGTGGAGCTCAACCAGCTGCTTCAGCTGGTCGCTCAGGGGCACCGGATGTTCGGCCTCAGCATACTGAGACCAGAACACTTTTTCCGTCGAGCTCCCCTCTTCGGCTCGGTAGTATGCGGCGGCATCAGACACAATACGGGGCAGATTGGCGAATGCTCCTGGAGAGCTCCGGATTCGGGTAAGTAGCAGATAATTAACTTTTATATTTTTGCTTTGCATAAAGAATGCCTTACCCGCCGCTATCTTCTTCATCGCCTTGATCTCCTGAAGGGCCTTCTGGGCTTCGGCCTTAGCGGTCTTGGCACTCTCAAGAGCCAAGGCAAGCTCGGACTCTCGAGTCTTCGAGTCACGCTCCAAACTCTTGTGTTTTTTCACGAGAGCCTGGAGCTCTTGCCGCACCTCCGTCACCCGCGCCTCCTGCTTCTCTCGCTCGGTGTGCTCCAAGGCCGCACTCTTTTCGGCCTTCGAAACCGCCTCTTTCAGGGTCGCCACCTCGGTCGTGGCTCCTGCAACATTAACGTTGGTCCTGTTATTATTATGCAACCAAGTATTTCTATATACATTTATAGGAGGTACTATGTACCCTCTTTATCCTCGAGCTGCTTCTTGGCACGGCCGAGCTCGCTCTCAGACCGATCGAGGCTTTCCTTCAAGGCATTGACCTCCGCAGTCAGTGCGGCAGAGGTCAGCAGCGCAGCCTGCATTCCCATATTGACATATTTCTATTAGACTCCTGCATATATCTTTTAAGATCCTCAGTTCGGCTTTTCTTTCCGAACACCGAACTAAGCATCATGGGCTACTGTCTATGCGGTAACATTTTTTATATATGTTTTTGAACACATACCTCAAAGCCCGTTAACAGGCTTGTGCAGGCTTCCGTCAGCCCGCTCTTGGTGGACTGAACCTTCTGAATCACCGCACTCATAACAGTGCAGTGTTCTTCGTCGATAGAGGCGCCGTTGAGCGCCTCCAGCAAATTGTCTGGCGCCTCCGGGTGGACGGGAGTCGCCGGCGTCGCAGACTTGCCCTTCTTGTGAAGGCGCCGCCTGTCAGGCTCTAGAACTACTGATGGTTCCGGAGCAGTGTCCGGCCCAGGGTCGGACTTAGATCCCTCCGGGGTTTTACCCCCTTTGGGTTGGGAGTCCGGAAGGTCGCCTTGTGGCGCTTCCAGGACCACCTCCTCCTGGTTTGTCCCCTACGGGACTCCACCTCCGCGCCGTCTGTAGGGAGAGGGGAGGAGGCCGTCGGAAGTGAAGCGCTATTCACATCCAACGAATTCAGAGATCCGCTCGACGAATCGCCAAGCTGAGCTCTGGGCGGACTGTATGATTAGCTTCGGTGTTAGAAGCTATCAAATAATAAAGGAGTGCAATAAGTCATTCGGGCAGCTAGACACTTACAATTTTTCCAGGGGCTTGACCCTGGAGGGCCAGTCCTCCTCGCCGTCTTCGGTGTCGGGGGCGTAGTCCGGCAGAAGGGGCTTCCCCTTCTTGGACCCTCCGGCTTCCCCAGTTGGGGCAGCCTTTCTCTTCTTCCCCCCCCCCGTTGGAGGGGGAGAGGCATCTTCTTCTTCTTCCTCCTCCTCATCTTCGGAGGTGGAGGGTGCGTTGGAGCCGTCGGGCAAATCCGACAACACCGGGCGCCGAGAACTCTTTCGGGTCCCTGTGGCCTTCTCCTTGGCCTTCTTCTCCGGCACCACGTGGGGTGCCGGAACCAGTAGCTTCGCTAAGTGTGCGTCTACTGGGCCTTCGGGCAAAGGGGCCGGACAATCAAACTGTCCGGATGTCCTCTTCCAATCCTGTCAAAGGAATGGGAGTTTAGATCCCACATAAAGTCACATTATGAAATTCGGGTATCTCGTAAGGGACTAAAGGTAAGCTTACTTCGGAGGCTTGACGTTTGGCGCAGAACCCGCGATCCTCGGTGACGGGAGGGGAGACCTCGGAACTCTTGAAAAGCACCTTCGAGGCGTCCTCGTGCTTCGTTTCGAAGAGCCTAGATAGAGTCTGATGCCGGGCCGGGTCGAACTCCCACAAATTGAAGTCCCGTCGTTGACACGGGAGGATCCGGCGGAAGAGCATGACCTGGACCACGTTGACAAGCTTGACCTTCTTGGTCACCAGGTCTCGGACGCAGGTTTGGAGTCCGGTCACCTCTTCCGGATTGCCCCATGACAGGCCCGTCTCTTTCCAAGATGTGAGCCGGGTTGGAATGCCGGATCGAAATTCAGGGGCCGCTGCCCATTTAGGGTCACGCGGCTCGGTGATATAAAACCACCCAGATTGCCACCCTTTGATAGTTTCCACGAAGGCACCCTTGAGCCAGGTGATGTTGGCTATCTTGCCCACCATGGCACCTCCGCACTCTGCCTGTCGGCCTTGCACGACCTTCGGCTTGACGCTGAAGATCTTTAGCCATAGGCCGAAGTGGGGCTGGATGCGGAAGAAGGCCTCGCACACAACGATAAACGCCGAGATGTTGAGGATAAAGTTCGGGGCCAGATCATGGAAGTCCAGGCCGTATTAGAACATGAGCCCCCGGACGAACAGGTGAAGAGGAAAACCCAGTCCGTGGAGGAAATGGGGAAGAAAAACAACCCTCTCATGGGGCCTGGGGGTGGGGATGAGCTGCCCCGCATCTGGGAGCCGGTGCGCGATGTCGTTAGACAAGTATCCGGCCTTCCTCGGGTTTTTGATTTGCCCCTCCGTGATGGAGGAAGCCATCCATCTACCTCCCGCTCCAGACATGGTTGGAGAAGGTTGAGGTGGGAAGTGCAGGCTTGGGCGCTGGAGCTCGAGCACGCAGGGACGGATAAGCAGAGGAGGAAGAAGGCGTGAATGGAAAGGGAGGATCCTTATCCCCTTATATGGGCGGCCAAAACTATGAGCCCCCCACCGGCCTAATAAAACTCGCTTATCTCCCAAGCGCCGCGGTTAATGGCGCGGTTGGGTTACCCACACCCGTATTGATGAGAATCCTGGAATAAGGGGACACGATCTCTGCTTTGACAAGACATGCCAAGGAAACCGCCTCGCTAAACGCGCTGAGGTGGAACAATAAAATGAATAAAGAGCTTGGCTGTGGCATGATGTCACGCCACGGAATACGTCAGCAGATCCGATTGATACAAATATTACTCTCTCTACGAAGGAATGTGGAACTTATTTTGCAGAGCCGGACACTACCCTGGTGTTCAACATCTTCTATGAAATATTCGGAGGAGGAACCCGCCTTGCAATGCCGAAGACAACTTGCACGCCGGACTCATCGTCATTGAAGCCTGGTTCAGGGGCTACTGAGGGAGTCCTGGATTAGGGGGTGTCTGGATGGCCGGACTAAGACCTTTGGCCAGACTCCCGGACTATGAAGATACAAGATTGAAGACTCCGTCCCGTGTCCGGATGGGACTTTCCTTGGCGTGGAAGGCAAGCTTGGTGATACGATATGAAGATCTCCTCCCATTGTAACCGACTCTGTGTAACCCTAGCCCTCTCCGGTGTCTATATAAACCGGAGAGTTTTAGTCCGTAGGACGAACAACAATCATACCATAGGCTAGATTGTAGGGTTTAGCCACTCCAATCTCGTGGTAGATCTACTCTTGTACTACCCATATCATCAATATTAATCAAGCAGGAGTAGGGTTTTACCTCCATCGAGAGGGCCCGAACCTGGGTAAAAACATCGTGTCCCTAGTCTCCTGTTACCATACGCCTAGATGCACAGTTCGGGATCCCCTACCCGAGATCCGCCGGTTTTGACACCGGCAGTGAGAAAGGGCATTACCGAAGAGGCTAGCAATGATGGAAAGGTAAAAGTGTGTATAATCCATGGACTCACATTAGTCATAAAGAACTCATATACTTATTGCAAAAAGTTTATTAGCCCTCGAACCAAAGTACTACTACGCATGCCCCTAGGGTGATAGATTGGTAGGAAAAGACCATCGCTCGTCCCTGACCGCCACTCATAAGGAAGACAATCAAGAAACTCCACATGCTTCAAATTTGTCACACAACAGTTACCATACGTGCATGCTACGGGACTTGCAAACCTCAACACAAGTGTCTCTACAATCCACAACCACCCACTAGCATGACTCTAATATCACCATCTTTATATCGCAAAACTATTGCAAGGAATCAAATATTATATTCAGCGATCTACAAGTTTATGTAGGATTTTATGACTAACCATGTGAATGACCAATTCCTGTCATCTCTCCAAATAGATATAAGTGAAGCAAGAGAGCTTAATTCTTTCTACAAAAGATATTTCCACGCTCTAACCAATATAAGTGAAGCAAAAGAGCATTCTACAAATGGCGGTTTTCTATGTGAAGAGAAACAGGCAATCCAAACTTCAAATGATATAAGTGAAGCACATGAAGCATTCTAGAAAGCCATACTCAGAAGATTTAAGTGAAGTGCAATGAGCATTCTATAAATAAACCAAGGACTATCTCATACCAGGATGGTGCATAAAATAAAAATGAAAACTAAATGCAAAAGACGCTACAAGACTTGCACATATCGCATGAACGAGACGAATACGAAAACATACCAATACTTGTTTAAGAAAGAGGAGATGCATGGCATGTTGTATCTATTTTGGATAATGTGCATGGCATGTTGTTCATATCATCAGCCACATCAGTAAGATAAAACAGGAGATGACAAGGTGCAAACGTGGGCTGCTTCACCACACACTGGATTATAGATCCACAAAACCAAGAATACATATAGGGAGTATTAAGTAATGTGCATGGTATGAATAAGAAATTTGGTTTTACAAGTAAAACTTAGAACTTACGGTTCTTACAAACATGCATTTTGGTAGAAACAGCAAACTAAACAGCAGTAAACGATAGGGAGTATGAGCAAATTAAACAGCAGTTTAGGATAAAGGCTTTAGAAGGACTGACTTACATTAATAGTTAACACCGGCTTTATAATGCCCTTCTCCATGTCAAGGGAAGGATAACTCAAGAATTTCAGCACATAATCTTCTTCATAAGCATTGCATGTACTCTACATTTTGTAGAGAGTAATTATAGATATGATAATACTGGAAGGGATAGAGGATAATGAAGATAAGATGCAGATTGATGCTACATAATCAACTACCAATCCCTAGAAGTACAAGCGTTACAGGACAAAATGTACTGACAAGAGCAATGGGCTACACTTCTGCACTGGCATTGTCTGTGTATTCTACTTGTTGGTAAGATTAAATATAGATCTGATCTTTTTTAGTAAATGGTGGGCGAGGGAGATAAGATGCAGAATGCTACAAAATGAACCAATACCACTTCCCATAATACAAGAGTGTTTTGAACACTGGTGTACTGTACAAAACGTTCTTATATTATGGGACGAAGGGAGTAGCTGTTAATGTAAGTACAGTGATAGACCACGTTCAATCCTTACTAGAGGACTGCAGAGCTAAACCTCTTCAAAAACATTGGGTTGATTCTAAATTTGTGTAAGAGTCCATACAGATCTTATAATGTCCACCAAATGGGCGATTACGAGGCTAACATGTGCAGTGATGCTACATAATCAAACAGCTATGAAAGTAAGTATGATCATACAGGGAAAGAGGTACTCACAAGAGCAATGCAGTGTGCAGTATAGTTGCGAGATTCTGTGGTCCCTCGAGAACGAATGTTCTTCTGCTAACAGTTTTCGTACAAGTGAGACATTAAGGCAAATGCAGAAATGTAGTTCAAATTATGATGTGATATCATAGACAGTACCTTACGCTGCAGCTGAGACCAATGTGTAACAAGATTATTCCAGTCACCGTCGGATAAATGTAGCACCGGAGACTTTACAGAAATTTCGTTCAGAGGCTTGCCATTGAAGTGCGCTTGCCTCAGGTAGGAACGATACTTCATCAACGAGTGCTTGAAAAGCGCAACCAACTCTTGCTCGTCATCACAATCCAGTTTGCTCCTCGCCTATTTAAAAGAATTAAATCTTGTGTCTTTTGTCAGCAGAAACATATGCAGTAATGACCATGAATAACATTAGTACATTACTTACGCGTAAGTTGTGGAGGAAGACTAGAAATTGTTCTGTGTCTGTGGTATAATCTTTCCATGAAGGAAATATGCGCACAAAGTTCCTGACAACAACATAAGCTTCGTCTTCTAAACTGGGAAGAAATGGAACAGGGGTCCTATTTGCTGCAATTGGGGCTCTCTCTGGTTCGAAAAGGGATTTGGCAACTGGATTTGGTGTACACTTTGCTGGAATGGGGGTTTTGCGTCGTACAGCTGGTGCTATGTCAACTGGCATAATCATACTGTTTGCTGCAGTTGGGGTCTGTTGAGTGGGGGCATCAGAAATGACCAGTGTAGTAGGGCTAGAGTCTGCTAGAGTTGGGGTATTTTGTGGGTCCGGTGATATTGCAACTACACCTAATGGGCTATTTGATTTATCAGGTGCCACTACCTTTTCCAAATACTTTGCTTGTGCTCCTCCACGATCAGCAATCACCCTCTTCCTTTTGTATGTCTGATACACAAGAACAGCATTTGAATGGATAAATCTGGTATGATGATAGATGGAATATGTACTGAAAATGGATAGGCAGGGCGTATTCACATACACGATGTGTAAATTAAGCTAATGGCAGTTTAACAAAGTAGAAGCAATGCAAAGCATCAGTTGCAAGATATGTGCGAGCAATGTAACCTTGGAAAGTTAGAGCAAGTACCTTGATGGGTGAATAAGATAGGGCATCTTCCTCTGACTCCTGCACTGGGGATCTACATTGACTTAGGTCTCCCTCTAGCTCAGAATCACTGTTAGGATCATATTCTGAGCATGAATCTGTAGGTGGAGAGCGTTTGCATTGCATTGCATCCAGACTTGATTTCAGTCCCTTAATGCCAAGTTTGACAGCCATGGCATTGTTCTGCTTTATTCTTTTCATGCACGCAAGCTCATAATCATTATGATGTTGTTCAGAATCTGAGATTCATGAAAACATAAAAAGTAGTCAGATTATCTATGGAATGCATTGCGAATTCAACTCGGAGAGTGTCTCCCTATAAACCCCTGCATATGCAAAGTTCACCTCCCCAACCGTGCTGACCAGACCACACACAGAAATACAAACCCCTTATGTCTCTATAACAAGCAGGCACACATTTCAAAACTAAAGTAGGAACATTAGAATCATATGAAATTCGTATTTGAACAAATAAACTAAGCAATTATGAGTGGCGTAATGTTTAGCTTCAAGGGTGGAGTGTTGGTAGTGTGACACAAAGCAAGTAGGCAGATTGTATTCCATGTAAAAGATCGAAACCTATGTAAAAGCTGGAAATGACACTTTCTTTCTATACAATGCAGTGTTCGTTACCCACACATGATGGAAGAGATCGCATAGAGAAATACTATTCACTCAGGTCTATGGTTCCAGTATTTAGAAACAGGGTGGTCCAGCCTAAAAGAATATTGACAACAAATATGACAAGGCAAGCATAGATGTAGTGAATCAATCATTTACTTGTGAGCTTATTAGGACAAGTATGCAGAATTGTAACTGCAGTAAGAGACCGTCCAAAATTTGAATGAAGAAGTTTGTCTAGCACTTATTGTTTGCAACTAATCGACGTGAATAATTGGATATTATATCGAATGAGTAAGAAAGACAAGTAAAATTGTCAACAAACCTGGCTTGCAGTAGTAATCTAGGTATGTCACTACGACCAACAATCCAAAATGACTACTTTCTATTCTAAGGGCCGTAATTTTGAAAACCCTGTGAACTTTAGAGGTACTAAAGACTACGGAAATACATCTGAACCATTAAATGTAGGTAGCACTGAGCACACAACAAACCCTAATGATAGTCCTGCCTAATGAGTAATGAATCAATTAGAAAATGGGTGATGAGGAGTGGTTGCTAAGTGTTGAGGACGTATCTCAGGATAAATCGGGTTGGCTTGGTGGGTGCTACACGCCTGAGCCCTGAACGGACTGGGAAGGTAGGCACGGCGGCGCGCCCGGGCAGCGGTGACGCTGTTGGGCGAGCAGCTCCTGGCCTCCTGTTAGTCCAGTGTCTCCTCCTAGAGTCATGCCGTCCGGGGACGGCAAGTCGCCGGCGAGGCAGGCGGCTGGGGGCGAGTAGAGATCGGAAGCGCGCAGCAGAACAGAGGGGAATCGGGGCCTGGGATGACCCAAAATCCCAGGGTGGGCCGGCCCACCATGGGCACCCTGTAGGGATACACTCCTGAGCGGCGAACATGCATTTTTTAAACTAATTTAGGAACATTTAGCTGACCAATTCAACAACTTTGTTTTAGTAATATCAGATTCGTATTTGAACATCTAAGCTTGTTTAGCTTGATGCGGGGAGCAGTGTTATTATGACACGAAGCACGTATTCTGATCACATAGTGATCATAAAAGGGGGAAACTCTAAGCATATTTTTTTAGCAAAAGAGGGTTTTCCCTCCGATTTCTATTAAAGAAACCACCACGGAACCAACATGATAAATTAAACCCTAAGCATGATCAATTAAACCGTATTATGGCTGTGCCATGGCAGATTTGAAGCTGCAAACCGGAGAAATGATATTTAGCATCCATTGTTTTCTTCGAACTAAGAACTAAATTCTAAGAGCTGAAAAGAAAGTAGAGTAACCAAGTTAAGATCTATTTTCTGGTTGAGATCAAAAAGTTGAGGAGATATGAAGTACCACCTCTCTTGCGGCGCCGTGTAGGCATCGGGGGTGCGATGGCTGTCAGTGGCATTGAAGCAGATCTGCGACAGTAGACGGGTGCATCGGGGGATAAGTCCCGTTGTGGTGGAAGAGAAGGTCGTGTGAGCGACCCCGGCAAAGAGGACGACGGCGCCGATGAAGCGAGAGGATGCGATGCAAGGCTATTGGTTCGTCGCCGTGGATGAGAAACGTCCATCTCTAGCAGTGGACGACGCGGTCTTGGTAGGCGCTCCGGCATGGTGGAGGATGGTGGCGATGGATGTGGTGGAGGACGGCGGCGATGGATGTGGTGGAGGACGGCGGCGATGGATGGGGTGGCGGACGGAGGCTGGTGTGGGGATGGGGTGTTCTAGCGCGGACGGTGTATGAATGGGAAAATGGAGGGAGAGGTACGAGGAACCATGTTTTTGGGACGCGCCTGTCTGAAATATGGGAAAGTTACGAACTTAGCCCCCGTTTAAAATTTGGACGTCTCGTCGGTTGGGGCTAGGACGGTAATCTCGCTTCTCGCCAATATTTGCCCAGAGCGATTTCGGGCGAGGAGAGGGTGGTTGGCGCCCATGGTTGGCGCCCACCGTGTATGAACGGGGCTGACAGGTAGGGCGGTTGTGTCATGTCTGAGTGAAGTTACAAACCTGCCCCTATTGAAAATATTTGCCTACATCGATTTCGGCCGAGTCGAGTTTGTTTTGCCGCCCACCGTGTATGAATGGGGAATGGAGGGAGAAAAAGAGGTCTTTCGGACGAGCTTGAATCAAATGTGTTTTGCCACCCATGTTTGACACCCACCGTGTCGGAATGGGCTCAGAGGCGGTCGTGTCACGTCTAATTGAAGTTACTAACCTACCCCTATTTAGAGCAGTGGAAATCGGGCCGATGGATTGTCCGTGTAATGGGTAGACAGTAATTTCCATCTCCCAAACACTTGGCTTCGGGCAGCCGACATGGGAGTGGACATTTTGCAGCTTCTTTCAAATTTTGGGACAATAAGCATCCACATTTACCCTGGCAACTAAATTCGAATCCATTTTGTATTCCTATATGAATCTTTATAAATCGTTCTATGTGTTTTTATATATCTTCAAAAGGACGACAAAGATGTATTCCACTGTCATATATGAATATGGTTTACAAATGCCGATACTCAAATTCAGAAACTAGTATCCAGTTTAAGGTGAATTCGAATATTTGGAACACTTCATGTCCAACTCAAATGTCACACGCAGCATAATGTGTACTCCCATTTAGATATGTACACAAGCGATGTATCAAGATTCAAATACTGAGTCAATCAACCAAGAATGTATAGAACTAATAGACATATAAACACTTATAGAGTATATGGATCAATAATATCAACTAACATACATAAGCTAGGCCGCTGTACTTTTTTTTGGCTACAACAACATCTTTTTTCAGCCAGCATCTTGGCCCTTTCCGATGCGTGCCACGGTCCATCTATACTACTACTATTGCTGAATGCACATTCAGCCCGATTGGCATATTTGTAGGTCTGGCACAGCAATCCAAATGAAATGTCTCCGAGTCTTATCAACTAATACAGACTTGTGCTCAAATAAAATTACAAACCAAAAAAAATTATTACATGATCTCTAAAACAAATGGTTTGATTGATTACATGAACAGACAACACAAAGGTTATTCAACTATGGAAAGAACATTTCACCTATGATTTACCAAGTAGGAATTTAATTTCCTTTTTTCCTTCAGGACCTTAACAATCTGGTCAGTCTCAGCTTGCTTCATTTTGAAATCCACCAAATATTTAATGGTTGTCTTGAGTACTGCTTGTGATTGTGCTATTTGCTTCCTCAACATGTCAACTTCATCTCTAAGTGCAGAAGAAGAATCTCTTTCTACCACTAGTTTAGCCTCTAGAGCATCAGCAGTTGGCAATTCATAATGCACGATTGGGCCGGTGCCATTGCTGTGGGATGATGCAATGTCCATGGGGACCTTGCTCTTTGATCTTGGGCTAATCTCTTTTGCCATTAAAGTTCCGATTGGATTCAGAAAAGTTGAAGTTAGGAAAACATCTCAACTGGGAGTTATAACAGCAAACCAGTTAAACAAACAAGGAATTAAAGAGTTTCAATTGGATGCTGAAAAGTACTCCCTCCGTCCCATAATGTAAGACGTTTTTTAACACTATGCTAGTGTCAAAAAACGTCCTATATTATGGGACGGAGGGAGTAGTTATTAACATCATTGTAACCCGCTATTGCAGCAGCAAAGCAGTTAAACAAACAAGTAGATATTTAAGTTAAGGCAAACAGGTAATTCTTAACAGTAAGTATCAAACACATAGATAGGCGCAGTCTACAATATGATTAACAGGCTGTGCCATTATGTAATCAGTAGCAAACTAAATTAAGCCAAGCAACATAATTGAACAATTTTGCAATAAGTGGCTAACTAAAATTCCGAGAAATAGGTAACTGAACTTACGCTAGTTCTTTGTACAGGCACACTGCAACTTCTTTTTCGCTTACAAGGTTGTACAAAGGAGTCCATGGCATCAATTGCTTGGATACGAAGTCCCAATACTTCTTTCTTCCCACACTGCATTGGGTAAGTCGAATGGTTAATCTAGTAAGATGGTGCATCCTTGATATGTTATATGAGGATGTGTAGTCAGGCTAGTTGTAGCCAAACACATCACACTGGCTTTTACTGTATATTTCATGCGATTACTTTTGGCATATCGAGATCTAAGCAATCTACAATTGGATGAAAAGACTGGCATCCTTCACATTATTGGCGAACTCAGTTCATAGAAACAAGCAATTCAACCATTCTGTGGGTAAATCAAAAGCGCCACTCGAATATTTTTCACTATCCAATCATACACCCAAAAAGGGGCGACGCCACCATAGGGGCTGGTATGGGCGGCTGCCTCAGGTGGCTGGAAAGTGTGCACCTAGTTTGAGTCGTCCAGGTTGGCCCATGCTAGTTCAACGCACGAGCAGGCAATCTAAAAAATGAAGAAAAATGTTTCAATTTGGATGGGCCAATAACATAAGTGCAAGGCAGGCCCTATAGCAGGCTCGCGGCCCAAACGAGCGCCTCCCATATTGATCGACAGCAGGAAAAATCCCAATTCATTCGCTCCAGCCTCCAGTCTGGTTCGCTCCTAACCTAGCCACCGCTGGACAGACCGACACAGCACTTCCTCGCGCCCTCGTTGGAGGGCGGTCGCCGGGCTTCAAGCGAACGGAGGGACAAGAAGATGAAGATCCAACCCTGGGTGTAGCCTGCGTGGGAGGCAGCGGCGGAAGCACGGGCATGGCATCGAGATTGCGCAAACGGACAGTCGTAGCTTGCAAGAGTAGCATGCGCAACGAGCAGGTACATCACATCCCTGATTATATCTAATTCAACTCTTCAATTTCTGGCCAATAGTTAAACATGGTTTTGTTGTAAAACTGCTTGTATGTAGGGAATCTATGAGAAAGTGAAACCAATTTCGACTTATTTTATAACTCCCCCAATCAATACTGAACTGACTGAATCTGATGTATCTAATAAAGTTTCCGGTGCAAACATACAAGCTCATGTTGTTCTTGAGCCTGAAGTGTCTAATGAACAGACTGCTGAGGAAGGATTTGATGCAAACATTTTACATGCTCCTGGTGATGACCATATAGTGTCTAATGAGGGATCTAATGCAAGAATTTTGCAAGCTCATTGAAGTATTTAGTGTCTAATGATGATCTACTATGTTGAGAGAGACAGAGATTTGCAGGCATTGATGACAAGCAAATTATAGTGCATTTTCATAGCTTGAGGAAATGTCGAGGCCATCTACCAGAAAGTCCCCGTATCATGACAACATAGCATAAATACTTTTCTAATCTGTTGTTTGAAACTATTGGCATACTTGTGCAGGATAGATATATTGATATGCAGTTTGCGCACTGGTTATACGTGCAATTACACTTCGGTATTTTCAGCCAGAGAACGAATAATCCAGGCAGGTACAGACCATGTTTGTAGTCCTTGCAGACAATGTTGCATTTTCTGTTTTTTGGTGCTTGCATCATTTAGTGTTTATAATCTGAACTACTTTGGATCATTAGCTGGTTTTCAAAGTGCATGTAGCTTCACATTTCTCAAGTTATGTTGATTTCCGGAGTGCAAGTGCCTTCATATTTTTTAAGTTAAATGTTCGCCCCTGGTAACTTGAATTTGTGGATCAGCCACTTCACACAAATCATACACGAATGCCAGTACGAATTAAATGAAATGCAGGGACTTACGGTAGCTCGTTGTACAGGCTCACTGCAGCTCTGCTTGCGCTTGGGATGTTCCATGTACAGGTCCATATTACCACTTGCTTGGATGTGCAGGCCTTGTGCTCCTTGCATCCCCCTTTGCATTTTTGACACGGCGAATGGTTGATCAAATAAGAGGAATCGACCTTGATGTTGTACCGGAGGACAGATACTTACAAGGTTATACGGGTGTGCAGGATGTGTACCAGATCCCGTAGCCCTGTCATGCTTCGCTAAAAAATGGATTTGCTTGTTTCAGATGATATCTCCAGAAGAAATAAGAGTTAAAGTCAGAGTTGCATAGGCGTGTAAGCTAAGAGAGCAGTGAAAGGATATCCAAACATCGTCGGAACAGTGCACAAGGTAGTGATGTGTGGATACCTAGTTCGGGCCGGCGTTTGGGCAAGCTCGCCTAGCTAGAGTGCGGGTTACTTTAGAGCCGTTGATGGTGATGCACTGGCATTGGCTAGCCACGGACGGATGCAGATCTTGAGTGGCAGCGGAGTGCTACAATGCAGTGGACGATACCGTTGGTGAAGCCCCAACGACCTCGGGGGGTGGAGGTGCAACGATGTGCTCGGTGAAGTAGCCCCGGTGAGCTGGGAGACTGCGTTGGTGAAGCTCACCTGATGCGGTGGAACTCGGTGTCTGTGAGGCACGTCGATTGCGGCGGCCGACGTTGTCGATGGACAACCCGGTGCGGCGGACGAGGGCGTAGATGAGGTAGCTCCGGTGCGGTGGTGAAGCACGACCGTCCTCTTCGTCGTCATCGTCCGACACAGTAGTGGGGAACGGTGGGGAAAGAGACGAGACGAGGGGCGATTCGAGGGATGGCGGCGAATTAGGGATTTGAGCAATCTGGGCGCGGAAGGGGACGGTGGAGAAGAGAGATTTTGCAGGGCTGGAATTGGGGCTGCCAGATATTTCAATCCGAAACATGGAAGCGCGAACTTATATTGTCGTCGTCCTTTTTTTGGGGGGAGGGGGGTGGGTGGCTGGGTGCTACGTGTCCGTCCGACACACGCGACCACCCCGACAGGACTACGCTTCAGTTCCTTAAGACACCTACCTTTGTGTCCATGACATGTGGGCCCAACAGGTGGCTGGCCCACATGCCAGTCACCCAAGGGTTGTTACCTTTAAGGCACCGAAGAAACGTCCACCGACACGACCCTGGTCTGCCTAGTGCGCCTACATTTGAGAATGCAAACGAATCTTCTTTCATTTGCAAACGAATCTGTATGTATTGCCATGCCCGTATTTTCCTTGCAATAATTAATCATTCGAAATGAGATACTCCAGCCGTTCACTTTTGTAAGTCGTTTCAGACTACTTAAAATGAACTGTTTTGCACATTGTCTGAAATGTCTTCAAGGTCTTATAAAAGTGAACATAGGGAGTACTATAAATTAATTAATGAGGAGTTATTTGAAAAAAAATCGAAACGGTACCCACGCTAATGTGGATTAGAGTGTGTCACATAATTAGTTATTTGAATTAGAGTGTGTGTCATGTAGTTAGTTATTTGAATTAGAGTGTGTGTCACATAGCGATCTCCAATTCTAACGTGGATTTCGCATTTTACTGTATCCATGCTACTTTTTAATACAAATTCATATGTATATGATGAACACCATGGTAGTGAGAAAACTTTTGGATGGATTCAAACACATGACCTACATAATAGCAGAACAAATTGAGCCAATGTCAACTTTTCTAGTATGGCACGAATTCGAAATAATTACCCGTATGCCTGGTCCTCGGTTCAAATCTTACAATGTACACCGAATTGAAACATCGATATTAAGTCTTGTACTATGTGCATTCAAATGTT
>NC_041393.1:269697760-269742331 GCF_002162155.2 Triticum dicoccoides
ACAAATGCTACATACTTCCTGTATCGGTCAATCTTCCTCTCCTAACCACCTTAGCAAGCTATCGGTTTCCAACACACATTCATTCTTTCTCTCCATGTTTCGATCTCTAAGTCTCTCAACTACACAACCCCCTTTTCCACTCCTGTTACCAAATGTATTTACCTCACACACCCGCCATTGCACCCCATGCCGAGCTCTCTCTCTCTCCCCCCTCTCCCTCTCACCCTCTCGCGCTAAATACATGCATTGCCTAACTAGCCCCCCAACCTCTCGTGCGCATGAACGCACGTTGTATATCTAGGTCACTCCCTCGAGACTGTCTCACTCTTTCTTCCGCACGACGGGCTACACTCTCTCAATCTCACTCTCTTTATCTGAGTCTCGTTTAACCTCGTTTTCTTTCACACACAAATGATATATCTCCCTGTTCGGGCCTCGATCGACACACTCTATACTCTCTCACGCAGATTGTCTATCTAGGTCAGTCCATCCAAGTTGCCGCTCTTTCGACCTCATGGTGGGCCACTCTCACTCAATCTCTCTCTCTCTCTCTCTCTCTGTGTGTGTGTGTGTGTATGTCTTGATTTACCTCGCTCTTTCTCGGACAAAAACGATATATCACCATGTTTGAGCCCAATTCGACCTATTCACATTGTATACTCTCTCACATACATCGTCTATCTAGGTCACCCTCTCCAACCCGTCTCACTCTTTTGATCGCATGGCGACCCTATGTGATCGGTTGACCTTGCTTCCTCCCACACACAACATATATCTACACGTCTGTGACTGGATCATCTCTCAAGCTCTATCTTACAGCCCTCACCCTTACCAACAGATCAATCGGACAATATCTCTCCGGAGCATTTATATTTGTTCAATGAATGTTGGACCACACTCACTTTGTCTCTCTATCTATATGTCTCTCGATTGACCTCGCTTTTTCATACCGTATCTATCCACGCGTTGAAGCTACTACCTCTCCATCCCTCGCAAAGCCGGAGCTATTTACATTGCGAGGGGGCACTCCAACCTTGGATTAATTTGTGTGGGCATTTATTCCGGTCGATTTAGATTATATTTTCGTAGCATTCGGCCCACAACTACTCCAAACGCTGTTGCAACCCACGCAACTCCCCTAGTTGATTTCCCTCTGGCTCGGTCATCGCTCTCTCGCACGTCCTTTCTCACCTTCAACGTCGCACCATGGTATTATTGAAAAAACTATGTTGTTCTCTCTAATTATTATAAATAAGCTACAAAACTATACACCGATAGTCCACTTGGAATGGAACAAATTTCGACCCACAAATTAAAGTGCTACAAACTACACACCAAGGGGCCCACATGTCATGAAACAAATTTGGACCCATATACAAATTAAAAAATAAAGGACGAGGATCGAACATGCGACCAGGCCTTCAAGCCGCACATCAATAGGCAACATACGTAGAATAGCAATGTGTGTTGTACCCCCTTTGTTCACATAATATTTTTATATTACCACAGCCTAATTAATGGATAACATGTAATATTATTTTTAGTACTATTCGCCTTCACTTACTGGTGGGTTCCATGTGTGCTCTCTCTCTCCTCCCCTTCTGCGTTTAGACGCATGGGCAAACAGGACGAACTTGCGGGCGATGTTGCCGTTGACCATATTTGGACGCGTTCACAACTCACAACTCACGGCACCAGTTTCACGTACTAGCAGCACTAGTCAGTGTGTACGTGCAATGCACGTTAATTTGGAAGTATATTAAGTGCATGCGGATATTAACTACTAGGATATTATTTGCGTGTTGTCATGTGATTAGCACTATTTTTGGCATGAAATTAACTGCACGCTAAATGTGTTGAGCGCTCGACATTGAAGCAGTTTAGGTCGTTGGGTGACAAGGAATACATGTGGCTTGATGACGTTTTATATTTAATTTGATACGGCTCTAGCAGAACATTCAATCGATCAAACCATAAATTTCGTTCAGTCTGACTCCGACTTTAAATTATACGACGATCGATATAAAATAAACGGAAATGATAAACGTTCGGATTTTAAGCATGGCAATCCGAACGTTTTTCATGGCAAATTTAGATTACGCGGCGGCGGCGGGGGCGTCTTGCGGTGGGAAGCGGCTCCTCTGCCGTGCTCTATGTGTCGTCGGGCCACCGACCGACGGCGACGGTGGCGTCTTGCGCCGTTGTTGGCGTACTCCTGGACGTTGGCCTAGATTCAAGGAAGGCCAAAATATTCTAGACTTCGGAGCGAGTCAACTGGCGGGAGGAGGCTACTGGCGTTGGTGCCAGGAAGCGGTCGACGGCGGCCATCCATGCCGCTGAGGGGGGCACTGGCACCCGCGCGGGGACATGCGCTGTCGGCGTGCGCGTTAGTGCACGCGCAGGCACATGCGCTGGTAGGTGCACGGGCACGTGAAAGTCGGCAGGGACCTTGTGGAACCCCGTGACATCAAGCTCGGCGACAATGTGTTGGTCCCAGCCCATCAATGCCATGGGGATGGGCGCTAGCGCAGTCGGGGTGACGGGAGCCAAAACGGGAGTGGGGACAAGCTCGTCGTCTTCCCGCAAGGCCAGTTCAAGCTTGTCCCAAAGCGCCTTATGTTCTTGAGACTCCGGCTGGGTGTCTTCCTCATGAAACTGGAACACTAAGGGCAGACCATCGTGATGTGGCATGGCATACGTTTAGGTCAGGCTAGTTGGAGGTAGACGACAGGAGAATCGAAGAGGAAGAGAGAGGATTGTAGCGATACCGGGTAGTGCGGGGTTGATTTTAAACTGCGGCGCCGGCGACATTAAAAGTGGGAGCAGTTGGGACGACGGTGGGCGGCGGAGCCTGGTCAAAGGGCTCGCCTCCCGGTGAGTCTGCATGGCGATCTGCTCGCATGCCTCCCTGACAGCCGGCGCAGCGGTCTGCTCGCACGCCTCCCATCAACTCACACGCTTGCTGGGACGACACGTGCCGATGAGAAGCGGGAACTCGTGGCGGCACGTAAACGCCCACGGTTTCAATAGTGAAAGCGTTCGCCTTAACGTGACAAGTCTTTTCCCTCAAAAAAAACGTGACAGGTCTTTGTTCCAAAATACCTTGGCTCTTCATTTGTGCAACTTGTCATAAGCAGCTTGTCTCGAATTGAAGAAAAAGCTTACGAAGTAATATTTGTGACATATCACGTGACCATGCTCAGTTTCAAGAATTGATGCTCCCTTTTGGATTTTCTGAAATTTAAGACCCAGGATTCGAAACAATATCATAACCTGCATCATGCAATAAATTTTCAAGCCATACATCTGTCCTGTTGCATTTCTTAAGAAAGGATTTGGTCAAACATTTTGCTTAGTTAAACCTCCTTTCCGGTTTATAGGGCTCAATTCAAAAATCTCACCAACCAAGGTAGATGGTGAGTGGTGGAACAATTTTTGTAGTTTGCAAAACCACTCAATTAATGCGCTTGTTTTCCTAAAAAATTGTGTTTACGAATGCATTAATTGCAATGCATGCATGCATAAAGTACATGCATTGGTCAATTTTCTCTTAATACTTGCATGTAATGATTTATTGCACCTTGAAATCTGAACATGTGATGGGGAACAACCAAATTGAGACTTATAAAATGGGAAAACTAAAATTTTGAGATAATCCCTATAAACCGGAAAGGATAATCCCTCCGTACATGTGCATTGCCTGATATATTAACTCAAGTACTAGGCACGAACAAAAAAAGTACTAGGCACGAACAAACGGGCTCAATTATGTGCTCATCCTGGTGTAGTAGTAGTAGTACTAGGCAATGCAGTTGACGGGTGACATTGATGAGCGGCGACCGAGGGAATTGAACCGTGCTCGGCATGGTAGGTAACATTGTCTAGTAGTTACTAAAGCATCCCTCCGTTGTTCATCGGTAGTCATTATGGACTGGGGACATGAGGGGAATTTCCTAGGGCTGGAATTCTGGCTGCCAGATATTTGGACTTGAAACGCTGAGGCTCGACTGGTTGGGGTTGCCTAATGTGTGTACCACGCACGCCACCGAAGGACACGAGCCCATTTTTTTTTCCAGGATCAACACGAGCCAAGGTCTCGCTGGTACGCCATTAGGTCCTACCACTTGAGAATACGAAAGGAACCTTTTAAATTGCCGAATGAATCTATGTGTATTACAATACCCGTATTTTCCTTGCAAATACTAATCTCAACGTGGTAATTGATTTATGACGAGTCGTTGAATTAGAATGAATTTGTGATATAGTGATCTCAACGTGGATTTCACATTTCATGGTATCCCTAGTAAGTTTTCCAATGCAAATTCAGATTTAAAAGATGAACAATATGGAGGTGAGAAAACTTTGTATGTATCAAGCATATGACCACACACACACACACACACACAGACACACATGCACGGGCACAACAACAATCCAATAAGTATAGTGCATCTATTTTCCAACCCATGCATGTATGACACGAGTTAAAAAATACTCCTTCTATTCCTAAATATTAGTCTTTTAGATAGTTCAACAAGTGACTACATACGGAGCAAAATGAGTGAATCTAGACTCTAAAAATATGTCTATACACATCCGTATGTGCCAGTCCATTTGAAGCCTATAAAAGACTAATATTTAGGAACGAAGGGAGTAAAATGTAAGACATCCATGGTCCTCAGTTAAATATTTAAAACGAACATGAAACTGAAACATGAATATTAAGTCTAGTACTATAGTACATGCAAATGTTGTGTTTAGGCGGAGCTATGATTGTCGGGGGTCAACCCCTCGACCTTAGATAAAACTGTGGAGCTCTGTTTAGGGTTGTTTAGATTATATTTGTTCCCACCCTCCCAACCACCGATTGGTTGTGCACCCCCACCCCTCCTCCCCGGGAGAATATCATGTGCCCCCATACCTTACATGCTATATGCCGATACGAGTTGCTTGGAGCTTGTAGATCTGAGATATAGCAGCTCACATGATGTGTCTTAATTTTTTTGCAGGAAACCTTGATGAGTTTGAGAATTGCACACAATTTGTACAAAAACTACTCAGATGCCCTTTGATCCCATATCCAACGACCTCGAAGCTCGTATCACCGTAGCATCTAAGATGAAGGAGGACATCATATTCTCCTGTATGTAAGAATATCATGTGCCACCACACCTTAGATGCTTTGGTGATACAAGCTCTTCGGAGGCGTTGGATTTGTGACCCAACACCTCCTCGGTGGTTCGAATGGTTTTTTGCAGAAAAGCCCCAAAAGAGTTCGGCCACTGCCTACAAGCACAAAGACTGCACAGATGCCATTGGATCTCAGATCAAACAACCTCCAAGCTCGTATCACCGTAGCATCCAAGCTGCGATAGCACCTTATGTTTTCTCGCACGGGAGAGTATGAGGTGCTCCCGCACCATAGATTCTATGGTGATACGAGTTCACTGAGATCTAACGGCCCACAGTAGGAGGTTTGAATGTTTTTGCAATATACGGCTGATGGAGTTTAGGAAATGCGCAGAAAGTACAAGTACTAGGCATGTGCCATCTGATCACTGATCATACGACCTAGATGCTCATATCACCGTAGCGGGTAATTAAGCTACGGGGAGCACCTAATATTAGCACCGGGGAGCCGTTGGATCGAAGATGCAGCGGCACACACGAGGCCTGAATATTTTATTTGCAAAAAAACACTTTGGAGAGTTTGGAAATTGCGCATAATTACAAAGACTACTCCCAAGCCATTGGATCTCACTTCCAACAGTGTAAAAACTCGTATCACCATAGTATCTAAGCTGCGGGGTGGATGTGATATTCTATGCCGCTGTCATTTTTGTTCGTAAACTTGCAAAATACGTGTAACTTGTGCCGTTACTTGTCTAACCGCGCAAAGTGTTTGTTTAAAAAACCATCCTACACTGAAATATCGGAACAAAACACGGGGGTCCCACTTGTCATTAATCAAATTTGGACCTAAAACTAACAAATCTGAAAGACGAGATTCGAACTGGCAACCTGGACTACAAAGCGTAAGTCGATAGCCTGAAAAAACGAATGGCTGTTGGCTTTGTCCCATAACTTGATTTTATACAGTACTTGCGTTGAGTAGAGTAGAGGGAGTGCCTCGTCAACAAGTGCATGACCGTTGTCTCACTTATGGGTGGTCCCAGGTATGCGATCTCAATCTCCCTTCTCTCCATCGTCTAACCTTTGCATGGGCACACACGAAGAGCGGCGCTAGATTGCCGTGGTGTTATTACAACTAAAAAAAGCTTGGAAAATAGAAGAATCGCCTAGAACAAGAGACGTTGCGGCTGGTCGAGACGGAGCTAACTGTGCCACGTTTGCATGATGAAGTTGTGTGGCTAGTGGGGTGTTTTCGACCGACTGGCTGGGTCCCAAGGTCGAACCATAGGTACTACGTCTGATAGAGTATATTTTTACACGCACATTTTTCCTCCGTGCCGAGACGTGGCACACCCTACCGCGCGGTTTCAGGGTCCTCCCGGGTGGTGCACGCATATATTCTTCCTGACGTGGGACACCCTACCGCGCGTTTTTTGGGTCCTCCTCGGTCGTAGCGCCGAAGCAAGTAAATGAGTCATCAAATCACGAAAGACCACCTTTCCCGCCGAGTACATCAGTGAAGCACGGTGGCTAGCTAGTTGGGCTAGTTCGACCAATTAGCTAGGCCGCCGCCACATTTGTTTTTGCACCCCTTTTTTTATCTAATTGCCGGCAGGTAAATTTAAATATCCATCGTAGCGTTGCTCTGGTGTTTGGGCGCGGCAAGATTTTAAATTTTTTGATTGACGGGAGCAGGCGCGGCAGGATTTTAAATATTTTGATTGACGAGAGCAGGGACGGTAGCAATTAGTCACGATGACTCCGCCTGTAAAAACCCACTGCTCCCTGATGTGAGAACTCGTCGACTGGTGTTTTACCATGGTGAAAACCAAAAGATTCCCCGCTCCTCGACTGGCTCCCTCTGCCTTCCCGTAGATTGCATTGCCTTTCAGCCGTTTCGCCCCCTTTGCTTCCGCTCCCCATTGCTTCTACCTGGTGCCATGGCGGCGCAGCTGATCACGGAGTCCGAGGTGAGGCGCCTGACACAGGAGCTCCATGCCAAGGATGCGGAGCTCAGGGCCAAGGATGTGGAGCTCCGTGAGCTCAAGTAGGAGAGGAATGCCATGCTCCTCTGTTATGTGCGGGAGTTCACGGAGCTTCAAAAGTGGCAGGCGTCCACCACAAAGATGCTCGAGGTGTCGGCGGCGTTGCTGCAGAAAGCGGGAGATACGATAGGCCTTCAGGGGAGCCGGCTGGAGCGCGAGCGGGCCGATCGTGACAAGGTCTAGGATCGCCTCAGCCACTTGGTGAACCAAGTTTCCACGCACGTGTTGCGGCTGCGTGATGCCTACCATCGTGCCAGCGCGACGATGTCGGCCGTCGGGCTAAACCTGTTCGACCACCCGGTCGACTTCAACAAGCTGCGGCTTCCTTACCTGGTCTCCTTCTTCACCTATATCTACGAGGAGCTAAGCCGTCTCCGCGCGATGGTGGGGGCTGAGCTGGACAAGGAGGGGTTGCGCACTACCGTTGCCGTTGCCGGGCGAATCCTTTCAGGGCTCCGTCACCGAAATCCATTCGTGACATTGGACGCCGTCTTTGACGAGCTGGCTCCCGTCGACCGGAAGCGGGCTCTGCGGGCGGTTGCACCCTGCATCACCAACATCGTGCGCCTCGAGAAGCAGAGGGACTTCGGAGGTGTTTAGGCACCCTCTGCACGGACATGTTCATGTCCCGGTGCAACATGACCGTTGGATCAAACTCAGACGATGCAGATCCGTCAGTGTACCACAAAGCGTGTGGGTGTGTTTGGTTGCATTCTCATCTCAATATAGTTGTTTCCTCTTTGTGTATTTTTGTCAACCTACTAGTGTGGACTCATGCACCCTTCATGCACTCTGCCAAACACCCAAAAGTGGGTCGAGAAGGGAACTTTTGCTCCCATCCCGTGCACCCTTCATACACCCTGTCTAACACTATAGGATGTGCTTCATATGGTTCATGTTTCGTGGAGTACTTTAGCATCGTACTCTCTGTGCGTTGTGGACCTAGTTCTGTTAACATCCATCTCACCGTTCATTCTCGACCGAACAGTCGAAAAGGCGGTACTATGTTACATATAGGTGTAGTTGACATGCGCACAACACAACAACAAGATTGTGTAGTATTGACATATGAACCACTGCACATGCCTAGTAGTAGGAGCATTGTGTATGTTGAAGTGGCTGTCGTGTTTCGCACTCCTCCGTCGTAAGAGTGGAAACGCTTGTTGTAATCATTTTTTTTCTTCAGAATGAAAAACAGTGGGCACGCTCTACCGTGCGGATCCTCCTCCAGCCATGCACTAAATTATTCACTTTCGCTGACGTGTGGGACAGCCAGCACCTGGGTCCACCAGCCATGCACTAAATTACTCCGTAGTAGAGTGACGGTAGACTACCCTGATCGAACCGCCGCAGTAATGCCCAATGAGCCGTCAAATCACAAAGCCCCCTCCTTTCCAGCAGTAAGTTGGACGGACGAAGCAACCATCATTTCACTCTTCTCTCTCAGCTTCCTCTCTTGAAGAAAACCCCCACTCGCTTCACTTCTCCCTCATCTCGTTCCTCCTTTCACTCTTCTCTCTCAGCTTCCTCTCTTGGATGGACACCGGAGCACCGGCCGACGTGATGTCTATGGCTCTGGCCAAAACCGTCGAGGCTCATGGTACGAAGAAGCGCAAGCACCCCGCCGAGACTACCGTAGACAAGCTCAAAGCCATCGCCCTGTCCAAGCCCCCCTCTCCGCGATCCCTCATTAAGCAAGTCCAGGTAATGTCTCTTGTTGACGATCTTTTTCTCGATCTTGATCGTGTTTTGTCATCTAACACGCAGTACTAGTACTGGTAGTACAACTTTCTGGGTGATCTTGCATGTGATTTTAGTGTGCCAAATGACGGTTCTAAATTCCTCTTTTGACCAAAATATGCGAGAGGTTGACACTGATTTCTTATAGATTACTTTCAACTACTCCCTCTGTCCCAAATTTCTTGTCTTAGATTTGTCTAGGTATGGATGTATCTAATACTAAAATGTGACTTGATACATCCGTATCTAGACAAATCTAAGACAAGAATTTTGGGACGGAGGGAGTACTTTATGAACATCAATGCTACCTTTTAAGAGGGTATATTTGCCTCAGTAACTTGTGTTATGTATATTGCATGTAATCCCTCTGCTCTCATGCCTTTGAAGGCATGTTCTAGTGTCTTTGTTCACTCATTTTTGTGCGTATATGTAGTCATATATGGAGTATAATATCGAAAATCATCTTATATTTCTGAACGGAGGTAGTAATGAAATATGGTTTCTGTTTGAATTAGAACCAGGTCCGCGGTGGAGATGAAGTTCTCAAAGTCATGCCGTGTGAACTGGAAGACCTGATGATGAGTTCTACTGCTGATCTATCCAGCTGTTGTGTCCTTGTCGCCACGTGTCCTGAACTAGTGTTTTCCTGTAGCATTGTTGTCAGGCGTGTTCTCGAGGCTGTACTTGACCACAACAATTTCCTGGCTATGCCTTCGATTACGAAGGGTGTTGTTCTTGTAAAGCTTCCCAACAAATCTGATGCGGCCTGTCCTCATCATCATGTTTATGAGTGGAAAGACCACCCTGTTAGGTTCTCCAAGGTTGACAAGATGGTGATGGTGCATGTAGACATCTCACACGAAGTCCATGGCCTAGTCAGTTATGCGGGGTTCATCCCGTAGGTCGGTGGCAAGAAATAGTCTGCAGAGTTTAGTTAGTGCAACTTTGCTTGTCTGTAGTAAGTACTATTGTTCAGTACTTGATTTGTGTTTGTGAACCCTGTATTGTTTATTAGTACTACCGCTTTTGGTGTGTGGTCAGTCCTGAGAACGGTCTATGTTAATGTCTGTCCACTCAATTCAGTCTGTACATTTTGAAGTATCCAAATCATATTTTTTGTGAGGACGGTTTATCAATTATGGTTACACTCCAATATCTGTATGCATTGCAGGGTTTATCGCACCCACCAGGATTTCCAGTCCCATGGATGTTCGGTCCATATGATTTGTCATGACCTTTGGATTGTCCTGCTTGTGGGAGTAGGTAGGGCCCCTGCATGCCACGCGTAGTTGGACGATCAATCTTCTGTTTAGTACTTCAACATAGTGATTTCCTGGTAAGGATTCACTTGTGTCACATCAAGTAAATCTTATAGATTTACTCTCTAAATCTTATTGATTTAATGTCATGTTTTCTTTCTTTTCCTGCAATTTTACGATGCAGGTTTTGCCATGTGACATTCATCATAGAATAAACCATTTGGTTTGGTCTACGATGGCTATTTTTGCAGGTTTCACTTCTTATGTCGTGTCAGTAACGAAAGCACTGTCCATCACTAATATTACTGGAAAAAATTGGATCAGTCTGTTGTCTGAGTACAAGCTGAATCCCTATGATGAACTGCAGTTTGGTTTAACAAAAAGGCCACAATTAGTCCTTCTCGCGTTTAAAAGAAATGAAGAAAAAACTGGATCACGGTCACGAATCCTAGTCAAGTTAGAAAGCTGATCATAGCAGACCAGACACGATCGCCGCTGTCTCGCATAGATCAAGCACCGGCAGTTGCTCTAGCACTGACAGCGGCAGCAGCTCAGTCTGATCCAGCTGAGGATTGGGCACCGACCGCGTCAGCGGATCAGTCTGATCTACCGGAGGATCGGGCATCGACACCGGCACCAGCTCTACAAGGAGCACCATCTCCGGCAGCAGCAGCGACTTCGGCACCTGCACCAACACTTGCACTTGCATTTGGTCCAGCCCATGCAGTTGCACCGGCAACAGGCTGGGCTGCAGTTCGCACTTCATATACCAAAGTCCTTACAAAAACCGACATGTCCACCTTCTTGGTAAGCATTGGCTGCCCAAGTGCTTCGTTCTTTTTTCTTTCCATGTTGTTTCACATGATTCACTTTGTTGATCTAACTGTTTGGGTATGTCTTCTTGTTTTCAAACAGAGAATTCCTAGAGCAACGAGGGAGTCGTTCAACAATCCGGGCGACCGCGGCCAAGTTTCTCTTACCATGCGCAACCTTGGTGTGAATAAACCTGCTCAATATACCGTAAGTACAAAGGATGGTCGCATGATGATTGATGCTAAAGGATGGTCAAGGTTCATATCTAAATCATATCTTGCGGTAGGGGATGATGTCAAAATCGAACTTTCTCGGCAAGGAGAGCTGGTCCAAATCAACTTTGAAATTCTTCAGTAGCAGCACGCAACTGCCGAACTGATCTATCCTCCGAGAGATTTTGATGTAATAATCTGGCATGGTGAAAGAAGTGTCCTGTGTGTATAAGTAGTACGACAATATTATTTATCACATGGTATATCATTGATAGAATTGCAACTCTGATTGCCGGTTAGTAACTGTCGTTCGATTTCATTCCAACAACTGTCGTGCTTTATTCAATTTTGTGTATTCGGCTTGCGACAGCATCTAAAACCAGCGCAGTACCGATCGCTTGCAATATGAAAAGCACTGAGGTAGAACACATGGGCCCCCAAACATTCAGGGTCAGCCTGCGGCCCAAAGTCCAGAACCGTGAGCCTATCTGAGTATTATATTCTCAGCTGAACCCCCATAAAAAAAAGCTGAACCCCCATAATGCCCGTGCATTGAGAGGGAGTATATTTCTCGGCAAGGTGAGCCTGTGATATAAAAGATTTGTATATTTCTTTACAGAGGGAGTATCTCTCTGTCAAAAAATATATTTATGTGTAACTAGTTACTCCTGTCTTTCTACTTCCTTTCGCTGATATGTGGGGCAACCGGCAACGGGGTCCACGTGCCATATGCACAAATTAGAGTGCACAACTTCACGTAGACACACCCCGGTCGTAGCGCCGCAGTAATGCCCAATGAGCCATCAGATCACAACCCCCCTTTCCAGCTTTAGCAGTAAGCTGGACGGACGAAGTGGCAATATTTCACTGGGCCTGAATCCCCTTCTCCCTCGTCTGCTTATTCATAGAAAACCCCCGCTCGGCGATTGCATAGGGTTTTCTCATGGAGAACCAGGTACGAATTCTTCATCCATCCCCGATAAATCCAAGTCCCTTGGTCGCAGGTAATCCTAGGATGGCAGACGCCGCTGTTGATGCATTTTTCTTCGTACTGAATCTAGTGTGTTTCAGTTGCATTGCCCAAAGTGCGAGTACCCTACAGATTTTTGCACCCACGGTGAGACGCCACACTTGTTCCTTCTCATCCTACCACAGCATTTTGAAACGCGCACAGTATGTTCCTAGAATCATCTTCTCTATCCGGGAGGGTGGGTTTTTTTCAACATGCTGTGTTCTCATATTATTTTTCCTGCAGTGTATTATTTGCTCTGCCAGAACACATGTACTCAAGATGCTCGGCCTTGCCATAACTGAATACACTAGTTTAATAGTCACAGTGAATACAATCCATGGATATTGCTTCCGAGTTGGGTTCATGAACCAAGAAGATCGTTGCTTTTTTTATGGCCGAACTTGGATAAACTTTCTCAAGTGTTACGGACTGAAAGCTGGCGCACGAATGTTGATGGAAATAGCAGAACCTGGTCTCATCTTCACTGTGATCTTCCACCCTGACGTCGTTCCAATTGTTCATCCATGTTATTTTTGTATCTGGTTCTTGCTTATTGCCTGGATTACTTCTTAATCCACCTATTCTGTCTAACTAATCACAATTTAACTTTAGAAGTAGCAACGAATCTCTCACGAAGATGCTAGTTCTAACTAATATTGTCTTATAATTGGTGGCACGTGTAGGTTTTTTCAGAGTTAAGCAGTCTGCTCATTTGTTACTCTGTAATAACTCGGCTGTTACTAATGGCACTGAAGTTGGCTGGATCGACATCCACATGTTCCTACACTTTATTGATCGTCTTGAGGTCCTTGTGGGGTGTTTCAATGGTGGAAGGCCACGTGGGATATGTGTGCCACTGCTGCACTCGTTGAACAGGTCCAACTGTGTCGAGAAACTTATGGTACGAGCTGTTTTCTGTTATATATATTGTTCATAAACTATTGCTTATACACAGTTTTACAGCTGTGATCTTCATGGAACAGGAACTGCCGAGTTCTATTGTTCCTATACAGATGCCTGACCATGGTTGGGTCAGACTTGCACTTGGTCACAACATGATATTTATGTCGACCTACTCAATTCCCCTTGGAGGCGAAAAGATACTTATTCGTGGGTGGTCTTAGATAATGAAGGCCCGTCCATCTTGGAGAATAGGATAGAAGATTATGTTCATGCTTTTCCATGGCTCTAAAGCGAATATCCTGTTTACTGACCATGTTGCGAGATGAAGCCGCTTTCAGAAGGTTGAGGATGCGTGGGGTGGCGCCTGGGCCTTGTCCTGGGGCTTGGCGGCCTCACCCTTGGTTAACTGTAGGCAAAGTAGCATTGTTCGAGACGTGCTTTGTGCGGTTGAATCTGTATAAGTACTCGTACTGCTTTCAGCTTTGGTTGTTAAGTGCCCCTGTTGGTTTCAGTTAAGGTTGTTAAGTACTCCTGCTGCTTTTACAGTTTGTCATGTTTCTTCAGTCCTGTCTTCCTCCAGCCGCCAAAACCAAACTAGCGCCAATGGGGCCGCCTGCTTCCGCCTCCCACGGCTGGCTGCGCCTCAGCGCACGGATCGCCGCCCCACCGTCTCCTAAATCGTTAACGCCGACGTCCTCCGCGCGCTTTGGTGCGCTCTCCGCGGCGCCGCCCTCTCGCGTTGTCAACATGGTCAACAAACATCAGGAATCGGCAGAAGTACGTCGAGAGGATGACAGTAGGGGCCCACCACGTCAGCGTATGGAAAAATAAAATGCTTCCTCCTAGTGTTTTCCTGACATCTGGGACCCACGACATGGTGGGCGTATATAGTCAATAGACAAGAGAACAACACAAGATCGGCTGACACCTGGGACGTAGCTACACGACCAGTATTTTTTTTGTTTGGTATTGTTGAGACGGGCAGGGTTTGAACTGGGCTGTGGCCCGTCTAGCCCAGGCTTATATTTTATGTTCGCCATGTGACCAGCCCAGCTATTTTTTCTTTGTGCAAATGAGCCCAGTTTATTTTTTCTGAAGAATACCCAATCCAGGCCTACTTATTTTTCTACGCCTTGAAAGTAATATGAAATGGGTTGTAAATATAAAAACAGATGACAAATTGGCAATTACTTTATAATTTCTGATTTTTTTTCACATTTTTAGATTCCTATTTCACTGGCCATTAACCTAATTCAAATATATCTTCAAAGTACTTTAAATCTGGCTCGACATTTCGGTACTAAAAATAGTTTGGAACCCACAGAAATATGCAAAATTGGCCCTGGCCAACCAAAAAAACGACTGCTATAAATTGCATAAGAAGTTGCCATGAGCTATATATAAATTATTAAAAAAGGAGGGAGTGGTCTGACTTGTGGGCCTGTTTAGTTGACGCGTATGCAAGATTTTTTTAGTTATTATATACTACGTCAACAAACGATTCTAGCAGACGCAACCGTTGGATGTCAATCCAACGGCCATCGTGTTTCTTCAATCTTTGATCTTCTTGCTCCAGCCGCCAAAGCAGTGCCGGCGGGACCGCCTGCTCCCGCCTCCCGTGGCCGGCTCTGCCGCCGCGCAGGCCTCAGCGCCCCCTACTACTCCCACCGCTGGCCAGGGCATCCCTCTACTCACCCACACCCCCTATTATTCTGCGGCGACCGCAGCCTCACACCCCAGCCGAACCGGTGAACCCTCGTACTCCTCTCCGCGCGGTCTTCCACTGCCGCGTCTTCCCCGGCTCTGCGTCGTCCCCTTCCTAGGCCTCTCCGTCTTCCACCGCCGTGGTGCTCTCGGCGCGGCGTGGTCAATGTGGTCAACGACCGACTTCCATTGGAAGAGTACTATACGTGGAGAGGCTGACAGCTGGGCCCACGGCAGCCGCAAGGAAGTGCCTCCTTATTACGCGGAAAATAATTATTCCTCCATCTAACATCTGGGACCCACTAGACGGGCCACCATTATTTCGCGAGAAAACGTTTCCCCCTGACTGTTGGGACCCACAGGTCGGGCCACCGTATTTCGCGAAAAAAACGTTCCCCCGCTGTCAGCTCGGACCCACCGGAAGTGCCTCCTTATTATGCACAAAAAAATGAATACCCCCTGCTAGCTGGGACCAACCTTGGTGGGAGGCTGACTTGTGGGCCTACTAAGTTGACTGGTACGGAGGCATTTGTCAACTTTAGTCAATATATGAACGATTCTAGCTCCAGTGGCCGTACGATGTCCATCCAACGGTCGTAGTGCTTCTTCAACCTCTGGTCTTCTTGCTCCAGCCGCCCAAAGCAGCACCGGTCGTGCCGCCTGCTCCTGTCGCCCGTGGCCGGCTGTGATGTCGCGGAGGCCTCACCGCCTCTACTACTCCCACCGCTGGCCAGGCCATCCCTCTACGCACCCACACCCCCTGTTATTTTGCGGCGACGGCGACTTCACACCACAACTGAACGAGTGAACCCTCATACTCCTCTACGCGTGGGCATCCACTACCGCGTCTTCCCCGGCTCCGTGTCGTCCCCTTCCGCGGCCTCGCCGTCATCCACCACCCTGGTGCTCTCAGCGCGGCATGGCCAACGTGGTCAAGGAATTGCTTCCATCAGACATGGATTGTACGTGGAGAGGCTGACAGCTGGGTCCACGGCAGCAACAAGGAAGTGCCTCCTTATTACACACAAAATAATTATTCCTCCACCTAACAGCAGGGACCCACCGGACGGGCCACCGTATTTCGCGAAAAAACATTTCCCCTTGTCTGCTGGGACCCACCAGCTACATCTTCGCACGCAAGGAAGTGTGACCGAAAAAACGATTAGCCCCCCTGACTGCTGGGACCCACCACCTACATCTTCGCACGCAAGGAAGTGCGTCCGGGCAAAAAAAACGATTCGCCCCCCTGACTGCTGGGACCAACCAGCTACATCTTCGCACGCAAAGAAGTGCGTCCGGGCAAAAAAAAACCAAAACGATTCGCCCCCCTGACTGCTGGGACCCACCAGCTACATCTTCGCAGGCAATGAAGTGCCTGACAGTCGAGACCCACCTGGTCGAAGCGTACGTACCGTTGTCATTCTGGTCGTGAACGTGTACGTACATACTGGTCGATGTAGAGGCACACACGTGTCGTAGTAGAGGCGCGCACGTGTCGTAGTAGAGGCGTGCACGTAGCATGTACACGTACGTATAGCAGCGAGGGTGCAAGAAAGAAAATACGGCCACGTACGTACATATTGGCAGGGTCTCGAACGCCTACTCGCGCATACGTACATGGCTGGGTCGGAACGGAGAAACATGGTCGTCATCGTGTTCATGGGGAGGGCTTGGACGTACACGGCTAGGTCGGAACGGAATGCGTGGTCGTGTTCATCGGGAGAGCTTGGACGGAACAGGCGATGGAAACAAGGCCTGGCGTACCGCACAACGGAGGAAACGGCCTTGTGTTCGACCGGCCATGTTCGAAACAGGGTCCTGTTGACCGGGAGGGGCCTGGCATACCGCAAAACGGAGGAAACGGACCTCCTACGGTCGAAACGGGGGTCCTGTTGATCGGGAGGGGTGTGGCGTACCGCAAAACGGAGGAAACGGACCTCCTACGGTCGAAACAGGGGTCCTGTTGATCGGGAGGGGTGTGGCGTACCGCAAAACGGACGAAATGGACCTCCTACGGTCGAAGCGGGGGTCCTGCTTATCGGGAGGGGTGTGGCGTACCGCAAAACGGATGAAACGGACTTGTGTTGGAGCGCTACGGTCAAAACGAGGGGAGGGGAGGGGTGTGGCGTACCACAAAACGGGACTCCACAGGATACTGTTCATCTCCACTGTCGACCTCCTCCAGCCTCCACGGGCTCCTATTCATCCAGCCTCCACCGCGTGCTACTCCACCGGCTACTGTTCAACCACCCCTCCACGGGCACCCCTACACCGTCTACTATTCATCCAGCCCTCCACACCACGGGGTCCTGTTCAACCACCCCTCCACGGGCACCCCTCCACCGTCTACTGTTCATCCAGCCCTCCACACCACGGGGTCCTGTTCAACCACCCCTCCACGGCCACCCCTCCACCGTCTACTGTTCATCCATCCCTCCACACCACGGGTTCTTGTTCATCCAGAGGCAACGCCACCGCTCACTGTTCATCCAACCCCCCCTCCCCCGTAACGCTCACTGTTCATCCCAGAGGCAGCATCGATCAACTTCAGTTAGCAGCAGTAGTGAAGGAATCGCTCCAGCGGGTTCAGTTAACAACCATCGATCGATCGCTCGGGTTCAGTAATGCGTAGCCTGCAGCGCAATCGCTCGGGTTCAGTTAGATCCCAACGCCTCGCTCGGCTTCAGTTAGAGCCAACGCCTCGCACACACACGCGTACGTATGATAGAAACGCGCATCGATCCGCCCCGACCTCCCACCGTAACTGGCAACTCCCCAAAATTTTCCTCCCCCTCGCTTCTACCACGGTTTTTTCCGTCATGGACGGCCCAAAGAATGTCATGCAGCTGCGTCTCCGGGCCGCCCAGGACGAAAAGACCATTTTCTATCATGAATTTTTGTCATAGAAGTAGGAGCCCACCACATCTATGATGATACCGGGTTTTGTCACAATTATCGTCATAGAAGTGTCATATGTATGACAGAAAAAAAAATCGTTCGGCCCAAAATGTCACGGATGTGTCTTTTTTTGTAGTGTTTGATCCAGTAAATGTTTCCCTTTTTCAGATATACGGTGTCGCACATAACAAGCTTGCTCATCTAAAGATTTGCCCTCAACTAAGCTAGTTGGGGTTTCAGCATGAGCACAAAGGGATCGAAGATGATCCAAGTAAAAAGCTTCAGGAGTGTGATAGATTTTGAGTGGTTCTTCAACAATTAGTTCAGTAGGTACAACTAATTTTTTTTTGGTATTTTGCGTTTCCTACCCATAACTAAAGATAGAAAACAACTAAGAACAGTGAATAAAAATTACTTAGTGATAAAGCAAACAAGCACACACGAGAATATTCACCCCACGCTATGACTCCCCGGCAACGGCACCAGAAAAGGTCTGGATAGCCCGCAAGTATACGGGATAATTATAGCCTCTTTCGATAAGTAAGAGTGTCGAACCCAACGAGGAGCTAAAGGTAGAACAAATATTCTATCAAGTCCTATCTTCCACTGATACGACTCTACGCACGCTTAGTGTTCGCTTTACCTCGAACAAGTATGAAACTAGAAGTACTTTGTAGGTGTGATAGGATAGGTTTGCAAGATAATAAAGAACACGTAAATAAAATATAGGGGCTTTTTGGATAAATATGCAATAAAGTAAATATAGCGAGTGTGGAAAAGTGGTGGTAGGAGTTGTGAAATTGTCCCTAAGCAATTGACTATGTTACTAGACCGGTAATCACTATTGCAATTCTATTTGAGGGAGAGGCATAAGCTAACATACTTTCTCTTCTTGGATCATATGCACTTATGGTTGGAACTCTAGCAAGCATCCACAACTACTAAATATCATTAAGGTAAAACCCAACCATAGCATTAAAGTATCAAGTCCCCTTTATCCCATAAGCAAACAACCTACTTACTCGGGTCTGTGCTTCTGTCACTCATGCCACCCACCATAAGCAAATCATAAACATATTGCAAACCCTACAGCGGGAATCCCTCACGCTTGCGCGACACAGAGGGCACAGTAGGACAGCACAAATAATAAAACATGCAATTCAAACCAATCATAGCAATTCATCAATCACCAGTAGGACAACGAAAATCTACTCAGACATCATAGGATGGCAACACATCATTGGATAATAATATGAAGCATAAAGCACCATTTTCAAGTAGAGGGTACAACAAGTTGCGGGAGAGTGGACCACTGAATATAGATGGGGGAAGGTGATGGAGATGTTGGTGAAGATGATGGAGGTGTTGGTGTAGATCGCGGTGATGATGAAGGCCCCCCGGCAGCGCTCCGGCACCACCGGAAGCAAGGGGAGAGAGCCCCCCTTCTTCTTCTTCTTCCTTGACCTCCTCCCTAGATGGGAGAAGGGTTTCCCCTCTGGTCCTTGGCTCCCATGGCTTGGGAGGGGCGAGATCCCCTCCGAGATTGGATCTATCTCTCTGTCTCTCTCTATTTCTGCGTTCTAGGATTCTGCCCTGGCACCGTTTCTTTTATATCCGGAGATCCGTAACGCTGATTGGATTGAAACTTTCGCCCAGACCTTTTTCCAAAAAATAGCTTTCTTGCAGCCAAAGAAGGGCATCAACCACCTTACGGAGTGCCTAGGAGGTTGGGGGGCGCGCCCATCTGGAGTGAGCGTGGGCCCCTGTCTCGTGGCCACCTCGGGCACCGTCTCGCGTTTATTTTACTTCCCAAAAATCACAAATATTCCAAAATAATTCTCTGTCCGTTTTTATCCCGTTTGGACTCCGTTTGATATGGGGTTTCTGTGAAACATAAAACATGCAACAGACAGGAACTGGCACTGGGCACTCGATCAATATGTTAGTCCCAAAAGTAATACAAAAAGTTGCCAAAAGTATATGAAAGTTCAATAATATTGGCATGGAACAATCAAAAATTATAGATACGACGGAGACATATCAATCTACAACTTCATCCCACGGTAACAGTGTCCGGCACCTCCTTCCGTATAAGGCTTCGAAAGGGGCCATCTTCAAACTGGCTTGATAAATGTTGTTATAGGAGAACTCTGCATACGGCAAATTGTCATCCCAACTAGATCCATAATCTAGCGCACAAGCTCTCAACATGTCCTCCAGAATCTGATTAACTCTCTTGGTCTGTCCATCTATCTGTGGGTGAAAGGTTGTACTGAACTCTAGCCTGGTGCCCAAAGTTTCATGCAACTGATTCCAAAACATTGAAGTAAACTGGGTTCCTCTATCTGATACAATGGTCCTCGGAACTCCATGTAGACATACGATCCTGGTCATGTATATCTTTGCCAACTTAGCACTCGTATAAGTTGTCTTCACCGGGATGAAATGAGCTACTTCCGTCACATGATCGACTACAACCCAGATAGAGTCATAGCCTGAATGAGTCCTGGGTAATCAAGTGATAAATCCATGCCAAGTTTATCCCACTTCCATCAACGGCTGTAGCAATCCTACTGGCTTCTGATGCTCTGCCTTGACTCTTTGACATACATCACATACTTTTACATACTCGACAATATCCTTCTTCATTCTTGTCCACCAGAAACTTTCCTTCAAATCCAGATACATCTTAGTGTTGCCTGGGTGAATCGAGTACAGTGAATCATGGGCCTCCTGCAGAATCAACTTCCTGATCTCGGGGTCATTAGGCACATAAATGCGATCCTCAAACCATAAGGTGTCATGCTCATCCTCATGAAATCCTTTAGCCTTTCCTTCGCTCATCCTTTCCTTTATCTCAGCAATCTCCTTGTCAGTCTTCTGGTCTTCTCTGATCTTCCCCAACAAAGTGGACTGAATTTCCAATGCTGCAACATAACCTCTCGGAACTATCTCCAAGCATAGCTCCCGAAGATCATCTGCTAACTCCTTTGGTAATCCTCCGGTTATGAGCGTGTTAACATAACTCTTGCGGCTCAATGCATCTGCTACGACATTGGCCTTTTCGGGATGATAGTGCAATTTCATATCATAATCCTTTATGAGCTCCAACCATCTCCTTTGCCCGAGATTCAACTCCTTCTATGTGAAGTTGTATTTCAAACTCTTATGATCTATGTATACATCACAGTGCTTTCCAATGAGAAAGTGTCTCTATGTCTTCAGTGCATGCACTATGACTACTAACTCCAAATCATGCGTAGCATAATTCAACTCATGAGGTCGAAGCTGTCATGAGCCATATGAAACAACTCTTCCTTCCTACATAAGCACACCTCCAAGTCCTCGACGTGAAGCGTCGCAATATACTTGGTAATCCTTTATGTTGGTCTGGAAGAATCAGCACTGGGGTTGTAACCAAACGTTTCTTCAACTCCTGAAAACTGGCTTCACAATCCTCAGTACATTTAAACTTGGTGTCCTTCTTCAATAACTCCGTCATGGGCTTTGCAATCTTGGAGAAATTCTCGATAAACCTCCGGTAATAACCTACGAGTCCAACAAAACTCCTGATCTCTCCAACTGATGTTGATGCCAACCATTTAGTGATAGAAGCAACCTTGGTAGGGTCCATTGCTATTCCTTCTCCAGATATAACATGTCCGAGAAATCCAACTTCCTTTAACCAAAACTCACATTTGTTGAACTTGGAATACAACTGATGTTCCCTGAGCTTCTCAAGAACCAAATGCAAATTCTCATCATGCTCTTCATTCTTCGAGTAGACCAATATATCATCAATGAACACCACGACGAACTTATCCAAAAACTCCATAAACACTTTGTTCATCATATTCATGCAATAGGCAGGTGCGTTAGTCCATACCTTGTGGTGAAGGCTTTCTTAGGTATATCCTGCTCTCGGATCTTCAACTGGTGGTAACCTGATCGAAGATCAATCTTGGAGAAAACTTTAGCTCCTTGCAACTGGTGAAACAAATCATTGATCATCGGCAGAGGGTATTTGTTCTTGATCGTCACCTCATTCGGCGCACGATAATCAACAACCATCCTAAAAGATCCATCCTTCTTGTCCACTAGAAGCATTGGGGCTCCCCAAGGTGATGAACTTGGTCGAATGTAACATTTCTCTAGTAACTCCTTTATCTGTATCTTAATTTCCACCTGATCTTTTGCGGGCATCCGGTACGGTCTCTTTGATATTGGTCCGGTGCCTGGCAATAGCTCAATCAAAAACTCAATGTATCGATCCGGTGGCATGCCTGGTAACTCTTCCAGAAATACGTCGGGGTAACCCTTCACCACTGGTACTTCCTCCTGAACAACTCTTGATAAGGAATTCACCCGAGTTCTCCTTGGCGCATGACGGGATGCATACTTGATCCTCTTTCCTTTTGGGGTGGTGAGAAGAATTGATTTACTGGCGCAATTGATGTTTCCCTCAAACTTGGATAGCCAATCCATGCCTAGTATCACATCCAATCCTTGTGACTCCAGAACAATTAGGTCGATGGGGAAAACATGTCTACCTATGGTTAGTGGCAGGTGATAGCATCCCCTACTAGCCATATACTCCGCTCCTGGGAAACTTACTAACATAGGTGACTTAGGGATACGGTTGGCAGGTTATACTTATCCGCAAATCCCCTTGATATGTATGAATGCGATGCACCGGTATCAAAAAGAACAAGTGCGGTAAATGCATTAATCAAAAACTTACCGATAATTGCGTCAGGTTGATCCTCAATCTCCTCCACACTGACGTGGTTCACCTGACCTTCGCAGAACCTCCATTGCCATTTCCATTCTTTGCTTCAGGACATTCAGTGGCATAATGTCTGGTCTTCTGGCACTTGAAACAAGTAATGTGGCTCAGATCCCTCTTGGCAGGTGTTGCGGGGTTGGAACGGTTCTGGCTGCTGCTTCCTCCATTCCCATTGCCATTCTTGGGGCCACTATGGTTGTGCGAACTTGCTCCATTGTGCATTGTCCTCCATGGTTATGGCCTCCATGGTTGTGGGTATGCCCTCCTGAGTACGGGGAATAGCGGGGCTTTTGCTGAGCTCCCGAAGTGTACCTCCCCTGTCCATACTTCCTCTTTCGATTATCAATCTGTTGCTGCTTGCCTTCAATCATGAGGGCCCTGTCTACCAACTCCTGGTAGTTATTGAAAGTTGCCACCATCAACTGCATGCTCAGCTCATCATTGAGTCCCTCAAGAAACTTCTCCTGCTTAGCAGCATTTGTGGATACGTCATCTGGGGCATAGCGTGCTAACTTGCTAAATTCATCCACATACTGGCCCACTGTACACCCTCCTTGGCGCAGGTTGTGAAACTCACGCTTCTTCATGCTCATAGCTCCTGCTGAAACATGGGCAGTGCGGAAAGCCTGCTGAAACTGATCCCACGTAACTGTATCAATGGGGTAAGTGGCGGTGAAATTCTCCCACCAAGATGTTGCGGGTCCATCAAGCTGATGTGCGGCAAAGCGCACTCTCTCCGCATCTGTGCATCCTGTGGTGGTTAGCTCTCTTCCAATCTTGCGGAGCCAATCATCTTCTATAATCGGCTCGGTGCTACTAGAGAACACCAACGGATTCATCATTGGAAAACGGGCTAGGTGGTCAACAGGGGTGGCGGCGGTGGGTTGTTGTTGTTGTTGCCTTGGTTCTGGTTTTGAACTAGTATCTGCATCAAGGCATTCTGCTGCTAGATCAACTGAGTGAGCTCCGGCGGGAAAGAAAATCCATTGTCACGTCTCGGAGGCATCTGATGGGTTAGAAGGGGTGAGAAAACGGAATAGAAATGAGGTCTAAGAGAGATTCACTGCCCATATGCTCATGAGACAAACACAACCAATTCACTTCATTCAATAGCACACAAGATTCACACAAACGATCTAACCTATGATTAGAAACTCGATCATTGCTAACTACTTGGAGGAATACTACTGGTTACACGGTGGTCATCTAGAAATTTTCATCAAAGGAAGACTCCATAATATCTGCTCGAGCTTCGTCAACGTAGTCGTCTTCACTGTCACTTGCATCACTATCCGTGTCGGTGTCATCCAGGATGATGTAGTCCTCCGAACAGATCTCTTTTGCTGGTTCTTGCTTGTGATTCTCCACTGGTAGTCCTACCTTCCTCTTCGTGTCTTCATGCTTCTCTAGTAGTACGACAATCTCTTCCTCATATCCATCATGTGTAGACTTGAGTTCCTCTTCTAGCTCGTTGTTTCTCTTCATCAGCTTCTTGATCTTCTTCATGTGGATAATTTGTTGATTCTCTTGTCGACGAATATGATCTCCCATCTCTTGAATGTGGGATGCAATTGATCCATCCCTCCTGGTACGAATCATCTCCCATTCTTCGTCTCGGCGGCCACATATCTGATAAATGGTGTTATCCAGCACCTTGTGATACACTTCACATTTGTGTCCAAAAGTGATATGGGATACCATGCTCTTTCCTATACTCCAGCTTGGTGCATCCAGGTAGAAATCAATAGGCTCCATTGTTGGCGCAAATGTCCTCCCAGGTATCTAAACTTTGATCTTCCAGTGGTACTCTTCCGGTACATATGTAGAGAAAGTCCCCGTGAAGCTTGCTAGTCCGATGTTCAAGTACTTAGTGACTTCCTTCAAGTGTCGTCCGAAAGAGGTGTCGTCATCCGGCTGAGTGAACTTGTTCCTGGGATCGCCATCTATATAGTAGAAATATAGGAGAATTACAAATGAGCAAAGAAGAGAAATCATGTGGCTTATTCTAGTGGTCGCGTCCTACAGTCAGCGTGTGCTCTAATACCATCTTGTAGCGACCGCGACGAATGGACCAAAGTCTCTGTGCATCAGTGTCATCCCTGGATCAGTAATGCTGACACACATAGTATTCAAGGAATTATAACAGAGTTCAATCACACACTTATTACATCGAGTCCTCATAATGAGTATGATTACACAAAAATATCATGGCTGAAGGCCATCTAAACTAAATAACTACAAAAGCTTCGAAGGTAAATGAGTCCATCAACTCCAACGGCATAGCTGAGTGCAAAACAACGACCTATCGCACCTTATTCGTCGTCTGAGTAGTCTACAACATGAGACGTTGCAGCCGTGTAGGTCAGCACATTGAATATGCCGGCAGAGTTACACTGTAAAGCAATGAAATGCAAGAACTATATCTACACGCAATATTTGGCTAGTGGAGGCTGTAAGTTTATGATTTTGCATAAAGCTAGTTTTTCCCTACAACAAAGGAATAAATTTATTTAACTACTCCCAAGTTGCCCAATATTTGATAAGGTAACCCCCAACTCAAATCCAAATTAAAAGTGTCATCATTTACCCAATTCAAATTAATTAATTAAAGTGTGATGAGATCACATCAATAATTCAAATACCAGATACTCAAGATGTCCATAACCGGCGACACGGCTAACCATGATTAGTTTATACACTCTGCAGAGGTCTGCGCACTTTTCCCCACAAGACTTGACCACAACCATGATCGGATGATCGAGACATAGTCTTTCTGAAGCACTTACTCTCTACTCCGAGTAGACCGGTACACCTACTTTCCCCTACATCTGCTAGTCCACCTCTTCAAGACCTCACGCAACTTACTCAACTATGCCAGAGCCCATAATGGCTTGTGGCTGCACACGGAAGTTTCTAGCATGAATAATCTTATTATCCCTTTGAGCCTGGGTGACGAACCGAAGGAAAAATCACACGGGTACTCCGGGATTTCCTTAAATAGGAAACACTGGGTTCCCCAGGTGCCTCAACCAATCCACCCAGATGTATATGAAAGTTGCCACCTTAATGTTATCCTTATGTAAATAACTCTCAAACTTCCATGTGTAAGTCACGATCCAATCCCCGTCTACAAGCATGGCTAAGCAATAATAAGCATAACATATATTCCCGGGGTGATCAAAAGGTATTAGGTTCCTACCTCAAGCACTACAACCAAACCAAATGTTCCCAATCCTACTCATGCAATTATTTGAGGGGTAATACTAATGCATAGTAAAAACTGGGTATGAAAGAGTGTGATCAAAGTATAACTAGCCTTCCTGATGATTTGCAAACTCTAGAGATTCGTAGTAACAAGCTTTGCATTCCGGGTAATCTAGCATAGACAAACAGTAGCATGCATAAGCTACCACTCAAACGAAACAATGAGAAAACCGAGAAAAGATCCAAATCAAACACGAACAAGCAAATGGTTTAAACTAACAAAATTCAAGCCTAATAGCATTATTATCATGTGGATTAGATCTTAACAGTAGGTACATGTGATTAGCTACGATTTGCAAAAAGAAACAACTCAAACAGAGAAACGAAACTCAAAACACGAGCGAAACAAGATCATTTACTAATCTGAACTAAACTCAAATTTTAAAGTATCAAAATCATGTTCAAGTTGGTTAACTAGAAAGAACAGAACGATACAAAAATTTAGGCGCTGGTTTCATCTAATTTGGATAAACAAGTAAAAAGTTATTCTAGTTTTAAGATCAGGGGCTAAATCGCGAGGAAACTATTCGCAGATAGGTCCCTGGCCGAAAATAAACTAAAAAGAAAAAGACTATTGCGCGAACATTCGCTAACAGAACAAATCTAACGAATACCGTCCATTCAAACGAACGAACGAATGTTCGTTAATTAGGAAAACCCTAAAGAAAAACCGATCTAATCTATCAAATCGAAATAAACCAGAAATAAACCGAGAACCGACCGGTTCTTACCGGTTCAACAGCGTCGGTTAATGGCGGCGGCGGATAGTGGCTCGATGGCGGCGGACGACGGCTTGGGCGGCAGCATGGGCGTCGGCGGGGTGCACCGGCGATGGCGAGCGGCGGCGGCGACGCATCAGCAGCACCGTGGGGCGGCGGCCTGTGGCGGTGCGGCAACGGAGGCGAGATGCGGTGGCGGCGGCGCTCGGGATCGGCGGCAGCGGCTGCAGCTTGGCGTGGCGAGAGGCGGCGGGGCGGTTCGGCTTTTAAAGGGCCTTGGGGACAGTGCGCCTTGGAGGAGGGGCGGGATAAGTCGGCAGCGGAGCGTAGCTGAGCCGGACTCGGTGGCGCGCGAAGACGGGAGTTTGTCCGCCCTCGGGGACAAGGCGGACGACGCGCTGGGCCGCCTGGGCTTCGGAAAAATCCTAAAAAAATAAAAAAAATCTAAATATTCCAGAAACAATTTTCACCGTGTAAACCTAATATTTAGGACAAGGTGAAAAATTTTCCAGACTAAGATGCAATTTTCAAAAAAGCAATATTTTTCTAATTCAAATAAAATACCAATAAAATAATAATTTGATTTTAAAATTCTTTCTCCAATATTTCTCTCAGGTTGAAGAAGTCATATTATCTTCTCTCATTTATTTTTACTATTGGAAATAATTGGAGAGAAAAATAATAAAATCGAATTGATCCTTTCTTGAAATTTGAAATAAATTCAAATATGAATTTTGTGAAACCTCCAACTCTCTCCTTGGGTCCTTGAGTTGCTTAAGATTTCCAGGATCACAAAAAAATGCAAGAATAAATATGATATGCATATGATGATCTATGTTTAACATCCAAATTGAAAATTGGGATGTTACATGAGTGCTTCTACTGCAAAGGAAATGGTCACTAGAAGCGGAACTGCCCCAAACATTTGGTGGATAAGAAGGATGGCAAAGTGAACAAAGGTATATTTGATATACAGGTTATTGATGTGTACCTTACTATTATTCATAGTAGCCCCTTGGTATTTGATACTTGTTCGGTTGCTAAGATTACTAACTCGAAACAAGAGTTGTAGAATAAACAGAGACTAGTTGAGGGTGAAGTGACGATGTGTGTTGGAAGTGGTTCCAAGATTGATATGATCATCATCGCACACTCCTTGTACTTTCGGGATTAGAGTTGAACCTAAATAAATGTTATTTGGTGTTTGCGTTAAAGCATGAATATGATTAGATCATCTTTATTGCAATACGGTTATTCATTTAAGACAGAAAATAATTGTTATTCTATTTACATGAATAAAACCTTCTATGGTCATACACCCAATGTTGATGGTTTATTGAATATCGATCGTAGTGATACACATATTCATAATATTGATGCCAAAAGATGCAAAGTTGATAATGATAGTGCAACATATTTGTGGCACTGCCGTTTAGGTCATATTGGTGTAAAGCGCATCAAGAAACTCCATGTTGATAGGCTTTTGGAATCACTTAGTTATGAATCATTTGATACTTGTGAATCATGCCTTATGGGCAAGATGACTAAAACTCCGTTCTCCGGAACAATGGAACGAGCTAATGACTTATTGGAAATAATACATACTGATGTATGCGGTCTGATGAGTGTTGAGGCTCATGGCAGGTATCATTATTTTTCTGACCATCACAGATGATTTGAGCAGATATGGGTATATCTACTTAAAGAAACACAAGTCTGAAACATTTGAAAAGTTCAAAGAATTTCAGAGTGAAGTGGAGAATCATTGTAACAAGAAAATAAAGTTTCTACAACCTGATCGTGGGGGTGAATATTTGAGTTACGAGTTTGGCATTTATTTAAAACAATGTGGAATAGTTTCACAACACATGCCACCTAGAACACCACAGCGTAATGGTGTGTCCAAATGTCGTAACCGCACTTTATTAGATATGGTGCGATCTATGATGTCTGTTACCGATTTACCACTATCCTTTTGTGATTATGCATTAAAGACAGCTGCATTCACATTGAATAGGGCACCGTCAAAATCCGTTGAGATGACACCGTATAAACTGTGGTTTGGCAATAAACCTAAGCTGTCGTTTCTTAAAATTTGGGGCTGCGATGCTTATGTGAAAAAACTTCAACCTAATAAGCCCGAACCCAAATCGAAGAAATGTGTCTTCATAGGATACCCAAAGGAAACTATTGGGTACACCTTCTATTACAGATCCAAAGGCAAGATATTCGTTGCTAAGAATGGATCCTTTCTAGAGAAGGAGTTTCTCTCGAAAGAAGTGAGTGGGAGGAAAGTAGAACTTGATGAGGTAATTGTACCTTCTCCCGAATTGTAAAGTAGTTCATCACAGAAATCAGTTCAAGTGATTCCTACACCAATTAGTAAAGAAGCTAATGATGATGATCATGAAACTTTAGATCAAGTTACTACCAAACCTCATAGGTCAACTAGAGTATGGTCCGCACCAGAGTGGTATGGTAATCCTATTCTGGAAGTCATGTTACTAGAACATGATGAACCTACAAACTATGAGGAAGCGATGATGAGCCCAGATTCCGCGAAATGGCTTGAGGCCATGAAATCTGAGATGGGATCCATGTATGAGAACAAAGTGTGGACTGCGGGGGAGATTGTAAGTGCATCTAGTGCCACCCCTAGTTGGTTTTGGAGTATTGACGACAAACTTGGTTGGGGGACTAATGTGTTTGTGAGAATTGCAGGATAACACAGGTAGTAGTCCCATATTGATTCAGTTTACCTACCAGAGATGACCCCTAAAAATGTGTGAAGACATTGAAGACAATGGTGGTCTGTGAAGACATTCACATTGAAGACTATGACAAGAGAAGACATCGCGTGAAGACTATGGAGTGTGAATACATAGTTGTTTTCGTAGTTTCCTTTTCTTCTTTGTTGAGGCACAGGAACCACCGTACTGTTAAGTGGGGGTCCAAGTGAACAAAGTCAGAGTGACTATTGTGATGCTCAACCAAATTCTATGTCTTCGAGCAAAGACAATGAGAGCAAATCTTATCCAGAGCTGGATGAGTCAGCTTGGCTTGTAGCCCAAGCTAAGCTGCCGCGTGTGTTTGAAATCTGACCATTGGACAAGCGTTAGTTCCTTAGTGACCCAGGGTCATTTTGGACAAATCAGGTCGGGTTGCCTCTTGGCTATAAATAGCCCAGCCCCTACATCATAAATTGGTGGGTGCTCAGAGTTAGTGTGTGGCTTTTGTCATTTTAGAGCAACCCACCTCCGAAGCCTTTGAGAGAGAATCCTTGCAAGGACAAAGCCCAAAACACCCAGAGCCAAAATAGTGTTAGGCATCACTGATGTCTTTCTGTCCACGTGATTTGAAGACCTATTACACTTGAGGACTGTGAATCCTCCAACCGGTTAGGCGTCACGTTCTGAGCATCCAAGAGTCATTGTGGATTGCCGGTGAACGAAGTCTATGAAGGTTTGGAAGTCTCACTTGAAGACTTACCAGAGTGATTGGGCGTGGACTAAGAGTTCTTAGATCAAGGGGAATAAGGTGAAGACACGGTCTTCTGAGTTGAATCTCAGCCTCCCTAACCAGACGTACAATTGTCACAGCAACTAGAACTGGTCCAACAAATCCCTTGTCCTCTCCGAGCAACTGGTTCTATCCTTCCTCTCTCACCATACTTACCGTTTGTCTTTGTGAAGTCCTTGCCCACTTGCCTGATCTGATTGACTTCATCGTGTGAAGACTGTTGCTTGTTTGGCTTCATACTATCTTCCATCCTAATCTATACTACCTGGCTATTGATAGTCTTCGTGCTTCCACTACATTTCTTACTTGACTATGGCTTGTCTAGTGTAGTCTACCTTCCGTTGCATATCAATAGGTTCATTTCTATTGTTTGTCTTCGAAACACCCCTGCTTTGAAGACTTTCATAAAAATCGCCTATTCAACCCCCCCTCTAGTCGAATACTAGCACTTTCAACTGGTATCACAGCAAGGTGCTCCCTTGTTCTGTGTGATTTGGTTCGGTTTAACCACCTAGAGTTCAGCTATGTCGACTACAGGGATAATCAAAGTCTCCGCTGCGAGCCCTTTCTTCGATGGCACTGATTACCCCTACTGGAAGAATAAGATGCGTATGCATCTTGAAGCCATTGACATTGATCTCTAGTATGTCGTCAAGAACGGCGTTCCCAAGACCGGTGAAGGTGTCACTCCTGCTGGTGTTAAGAAGTTCATCCAACTGGACTCAACTGCCAAGAACATCATCTGTGGTCATCTGACCAAGGGGCAGTATGGTCGTGTGAGTGCTCTGGAAACTGCGAAGCTAGTCTGGGACTGGCTCTCTAAGGTCAACGAAGGCGTCTCAACACAGAAAGATACAAGGATCAGTGTTCTTCGCAATCTATTCAACCGCTTCAAGAGAAATGACAATGAGAATGTGAAAGTGCTAGTTATCGACTAGAGGGGGGTGAATATGCGATTTTTATGAAAGTCTTCAAAACATGAAAGTTTCAAAGACAAACACGAAAATTGGACCTATAATCATGCAGCGGAAGATGAACTACACTAGACAAGCCATAGTCAAACAAGTATGAAGCTAAAGCATGATGACTGATAGCAGCTAGGTAGTAGGATCAGGATGGAAGATAGTATGAAGCCAATCAGAACAAGTAGTCACACCGTGAAGTCAAACAAGCAGAGCAATCAGGCAATGACTTCACAAAGACAAACTGTAAGTAAGGAGAGTAAGAGATAGAACTAGTGTGTTGTGAAGACAAGGATTTGTTCGACCAGTTCCAGTTGTTGTGACAACTGTACGTCTGGTAAGGGAGGCTGAGATTGAACTGAGAAGACCATGTCTTCACCTTATTCCCCTTGAGCTAAGGACACACAGTCCCCGCCCAATCACTCTGGTAAGTCTTAAAGGTAGACTTCCAAACCTTCACAGACTTCGTTCACCGGTGATCCACAATTACTCTTGGATGCTCAGAACGTGACGCCTGACTGGCTGGAGGATTCACAGTCCTCAAGTGTAACAAGTCTTCAGATCACGCGGACAGAAAGACTTCAGTGATGCCAAACACTCTTTGGGCTCTGGGTGTTTTGGGCTTTGTCCTCACAAGGATTTCTCTCTCAAACTCTTTGGAGGTGGGTTGCTCTCAACGACAAAATCCGTGCACTAACTCTGAGCAGCCACCAATTTATGGTGTAGGGGGTGGGCTATTTATAGCCACTGGGCAACCCGACCTGATTTGTCTGAAATGTCCCTGGGTTACTAAGGAACTGACACGTGTCACAACAGCTTGACTTGGGCTACAAGTAAAGCTAACTTATCTGACTCTGGATAAGATTTGCTCTCATTGTCTTCGCTCGAAGACATAGGATTTTGGTTGAGCATCACTTCAGTCACTCTGACTTTGTTCACTTGGACCCCACTTAACAGTGCGGTGGTTCCTATGACTCAACAAAGAAGAAAAGAAACAACGAAACTACTAAGTCTTCACGCTCCATAGTCTTCACTCAATGTCTTCTTCTGTCATAGTCTTTAGTGTGAATATCTTCACGTGCCACCATTATCTTCAATGTCTTCATACATTTTTAGGGGTCATCTCTGGTAGGTAAACCGAATCAAGGAGGGACTACTACCTGTGTTATCCTGTAATTCTCACAAACACATTAGTTCCTCAACCATGTTTGTCGTCAATACCCCAAAACCAAACTAGGGGTGGCACTAGATGCACTTACAATCTCCCCCTTTTGGTGATTGATGACAAACTGGTTGAAATTTTCAACGGGGATATAAAATATGTGAAATTGTAAAGGATGAGGTATTGTCTTCGTAAGTAGCAAAAGGCTCCCCCTGAAGATGTGCATATAAAGAATTTGCTTTTGGTATGCAAATACACATGGCAGGTTCTACTTGTGGAGATCCTCTTCAACTTACGAAGACAATTCATCATGCATGATTTGATGTAACGAAGATAATGACATGCATAATGAAAAATGGACGTCTGCAAAATGATTTAAGCGCGGAAGTTATCATCGCATCACAAAATAGCAAATAAGTAGCAGACGACCATCGAGTTTAAGTGTTACAACTCAGAGAACCAAATGTATCAAGAGCAAGAGTTGTAAACACTAGGCAAAATATAATGCAACCGCCCATATGAACCCGCTTGAAGACTATCAACTCATATCTTCTCCCCCTTTTGTCAATAAGGATCAAAAAGGGTTGAAGACATTGAGCCTCTACTCGTTCCCAGAAGGAGTACGAGAAGATGCAGGGTTGGTGTCGATGTTTGGCGGTGCAGACGAACTTGGAGCAGTGTCGATACGTGTTGGAGATGGAGATGTAGCATCATCTTGATCATCGATCGCACAAGCATTCATGGTTGCAGCAGAAGAGGAGTACTCTGAGTCTTCAAGAGATGGACTGCGTCGAAGAACAACATTTCAGGGCGGAGTGGAATCAAACTTGAATCATTCTGAGAAGCCATCGTCCTGAAGATCTTCCTTAGCACACATAAGAGTCAGCCCTTTACATGTGCGTCGACAGGTTTCATGCGCGACAAAGGCATTCTTGGTTGCAAGGTTGCGAATGCGATTAACGTTAGTCATGATGCTCTGCATCTGGTGCTTGACCCAATCATGATGCCTATCATGTTTCTGATGCAGACCAACGAGAAGCTCTTGGTCATTGAGAACATGAGATCGCTTTCGAGGTTGTTGAGCAATTGTGCTGTCAGTGGCTTCAGTTTGGGCACGGTGAGGTGCACGTGTAGTACCAACCAACGGATAGACTTGAGTGGCAGCCAGCACACCTTCAATGGGATGAGTGAAGCTCTGACGATCAACGTTATGAAGATAAAGTGGCTCCTTGTCAGGCTCTGGATAGATGGCTTCAACAGACATATCAACATCTGGCAAGAAGATAATGTGGTTGCGTGCAGATGGCTGATAGTTGAAAGTAGCGTGAAGCTTGATCAGACGCATGATCCATGGAGCATAGAACTTCAAGCCAAAAATGTCAGATCCTGATGCAGCAAGTTGGCGGATGAAGAAATCTTGTGCATTGAAGCATTTGCCATGTAGAATATGGAAGACCAATGTCTTCATTGCACCTTCTAGCTTAGCCTTTGGAGAATGTCCTTTGATAGGACAGAGAGTTCGCCCTATGATGTGATAGATTGTGCGTGGCAGATATTCAAGGTCTTCAACAAAGAACTCCTTAGGATATTCTACATCTAGAGGCAATGGCTTCATCATACTTAGCATCTGGCTCATGTCGGGTTCTGGCTTGTGAAAGATGCTTTTGAAAGTGCAACTATCCCTAGGTGGTTTTGGTAATTCATAACAAAATATAGCTCATTGAGCTAATGCTATTCCAAGACTATTATTTCAGGAAAGCTCAATGAATGGCATGGCATGGATGATGAAAGTGGATCCCTCAAAATACTAATGACAAAGGATTAGCTCAAGCTCAAAAGCTCAAGACTCTTCATTTTACATTTTAGTGATCCAAGATCACATTGAGTCTATAGGAAAAGCCAATACTATCAAGGAGGGATGGAGTGTTGCTTAATGAGCCTCTTGCTTCATGTGCTTAGTGATATGCTCCAAAACCCTGTGACGCCCCCGATTCAATCGTACACTAATCATGCACGCAAAGGTATACGATCAAGATCAGGGACTCACGGGAAGATATCACAACACAACTCTAAAACATAAATAAGTCATACAAGCATCATAATACAAGCCAGGGGCCTCGAGGGCTCGAATACAAGTGCTCGATCATAGACGAGTTAGCGGAAGCAACAATATTTGAGTACAGACATAAGTTAAACAAGTTTGCCTTAAGAAGGCTAGCACAAACTGGGATACAGATCGAAAGAGGCGCAGGCCTCCTGCCTGGGATCCTCCTAAACTACTCCTGGTCGCCGTCAGCGGGCTGCACGTAGTAGTAGGCACCTCCAGTGTAGTAGGGGTCATCGTCGACGATGGCGTCTGGCTCCTGGACTCCAGCATCTGGTTGCGACAACCAGAAAGAAAGGAAAGGGGGAAAAGGGGGGAGGAAGCAACCGTGAGTACTCATCCAAAGTACTCGCAAGCAAGGAACTACACTACATATGCATGGGTATATGTGTAAGGAGGCCATATCAGTGGACTGAACTGCAGAATGCCAGAATAAGACGGGGATAGCTAATCCTGTCGAAGACTACGCTTCTGGCAGCCTCCGTCTTGCAGCATGTAGAAGAGAGTAGATTGAAGTCCTCCAAGTAGCATCTCCAAGTAGCAACTCCAAGTATCATCTCCAGTAGCATAATCCTACCCGGCGATCCTCCCCTCATCGCCCTGTGGAAAAGCGATCACCAGGTTGTCTGTGGAACTTGGAAGGGTGTGTTTTATTAAGTATCCGGTTCTAGTTGTCATAAGGTCAAGGTACAACTCCAAGTCGTCCTGTTACCGAAGATCACGGCTATTCGAATAGATTAACTTCCCTGCAGGGGTGCACCACATAACCCAACACGCTCGATCCCATTTGGCCGGACACACTTTCCTGGGTCATGCCCGGCCTCGGAATATCAACACGTCGCAGCCCCACCTAGGCTCAACGGAGAGGCCAGCACGCCGGTCTAAACCTAAGCGCGCAGGGGTCTGGGCCCATCGCCCTGAGCACACCTGCACGTTGCGTACGCGGCCGGTGAGCAGACCTAGCAACCTCCATTACAAAGGAAGTTGCGTTAACGCAGTCCAACCCGGCGCGCGCCGCTCAGTCGCTGACGTCACGAAGTGCTTCGGCTGATACCACGACGTCGGGATACCCATAACTACTCCCGCATAGATGGTTAGTGCGTATAGGCTCGTAGCCAACTCAGATCAAATACCAAGATCTCGTTAAGCGTGTTAAGTATCCGCGAACGCCGAACAGGGCCAGGCCCACCTCTCTCCTAGGCGGTCTCAACCTGCCCTGTCGCTCCGCCACAAAGATCCACACAGAGGGCCGTCGGGACAAAGGTCCTTTCAGCCCCCAATCCGCGAATAACTCGCGGGTACTCTTCGAGCTGACCCGACTTTAGTCACCATCTGTATAGTATGTATGTATGTATCATATATACCCGTGATCACCTCCCGAGTGATCACGGCCCAATAGTATAGCAAGGCAGACTGACAAGAATGTAGGGCCAATGGTGATAAACTAGCAACCTATACTAAGTATTTAGGATTGCAGGTAAGGTATCAACAGATGTAGCGACAATGTCAGGCTATGCATCAGAATAGGATTAATGAAATCAGTAACATGCTACACTACTCTAATGCAAGCAGTATAGAGGAGAATAGGCGATATCTGGTAATCAAGGGGGGGGCTTGCCTGGTTGCTCAGACAAGAAGGAGGGGTCGTCGGTGACGTAGTCGTCCACAGGGGCATCAGCATCGTCACGGGGGCTACCGGAGAGAAGAGGGGGGAGAAACAGTAAATACATAGCAAGCAAGTGCATAACAGGTCAACAAGCAGAGCTAGACGTGTTCTAACGCGGTATGAGGTGATACCCGTGAAGGGGGGAAACATCCGGGAAAGTACCCCCAGTGTTTCGTGTTTTCGGATAGATGAACCGGAGGTGAAATGTTGCAGGTTCTCTATGCTAGGGACGCGTGGCGGACGAACGGGCTGCGTATCCGGATTCGTCTCGTCGTTCTGAGCAACTTTCATGTACAAAGTATTTTCATCCGAGCTACGGATTATTTTATATGATTTTCTAAAGTTTTAAATCATTTTTAGAATTTATTTAATTAATTTAATTTAACATTATCCAGAACAGTGCATGCTGACGTCATCATGACGTCAGCATGACGTCGGCAGTCAACAGAGGTGTTGACTGGGTCGCTGACGTGTGGGTCCCAGCTGTCATTGACTGTTAACTAACCTAATAGATTAATTAACTAACTAGGTGATTAGGTTAATCTAATCAGGATCAATTAAGTTAATTAATTCTTTAATTAATTAACTAATTAATATTTTAATTATTTTATTTATTTATTTATTTATTTATTTTATTAAATCTTTCTTTTTTTTCTTTTTTTTCGTTCTAGGGCCTGGGCCCCTCATGTCATAGGCACAGGGGCCTTAGCGGTTTCGGGCGCAACGGGCGCGGGCGCGGTTGCGGGCAATGGGCACCGGCGTGCGGGCGTGGTGGCCGGCCCCAACAGGGCGCCCGAGGGGGGCGCCGGCGAGGCGTAGAGCGGGGCGAGGCTAGCGGGGTGCCGGCGGCCACCGCACAAGCGGCAGCAGGGCGCAGGGAGCCCAAGCTGGCGCGTGGGCGTGGGGAACACGGCGAGGCAAGGCAAGGCGATGGCCCGGGCGGAGGGCGACGCCGTCCGGGGCAGGACGAGGCTGGCGCGGGCGTGTCTACGGGCGGCAGGCCTCGCGGGCACAAGTAGGGGGCGCGGGCACGGCCAGGGCGGCCGGCGCGCGTTGCAGGAGCCAGTGAGCGAGGCCATGGCCGAAGTGGCCGGAGCAGGGGAGGAGGAGGAGTTGTCGGGGCCTCACCACGGGGCCGTGGGGTCTAGGCAGCGGGCTCGACGGAGGTCGGGGAAGTCCGACGAGGAGGGGGTCGAGGTGGCGTTCCGGCGAGGTGGCCATCGACGAGGCAGGGGAGATCCAGGCGGCGGCGGCGACGAGCAGCAACGGCGGGTGGTCCAGCGATGGGGAGGCCTTCGGGCAGCGGCGAGGGGCGATGTAGTCCAGCGGGGAGGCAGACGAGGAGGCAGGCGACGGGGAGCACCGGCGACGACGGGGTGGCGAGGTGCGACGGGGATGGCGACATGCGCCGACGGGGTCGGGGGCACGGTTGCCCCAATCTCGATCCAGACGGGGTGGGGAGAGGAGGAGCGAGGCGTGGGGCGAGTGGAGTGCGGGCTAGGGTTCGGTCGGGTGTGGACCGAGGGGATAAGGGGAGTGAGGGGGCCGGGTGGGCCATTGGGCCGGCCGGCTGGGCCGTTTGGCCCAGTTGGCCAGGGGGGTTTTCTTTCTCTCTATTTGTTTTGTTTGTTTTCTTTTCTTATTTTTCCTTTTCTGTTTTAATTCATTTTAACAACTTAGACATTTTATAAGAATGTGTTTACTCCACCATAATTAACTTTGTAATATTTGACAACCCCCGAACATTTTAGTTTTAATTTTCGAAAACTTTTATCGCCATCATAATTTTGAATTGAATTTCGAAACCGTTTTGAACTAACGCGAGATTAGCGACAGTAACGGAGGTGACGTGGTGTCATTCGCAGAGGTTACTGTTGCTTGATTATCAGCGCGTCACAATTCTCCTCCACTACAAGAAATCTCGTCCCGAGATTTAGGAGCAGGAGTAAGGGGGGAAGGATCTAGTTACGAAATGCTAACAGATCTTCTCAGTCTTGGTTGCTCTTCTCGAAGAGGTCGACCCATTATATTGATGTCTTCCTTTCTCTGCTTCAGGTCATCATCCTCTCTTCGGAAATTTCATCGTACTAACGAAAGATTAAGGGGGTATACCGAAGAATAGATCTCTGCAGGGTAGACTATCTGGTAGACAACAACGAGGAAGGTGGCGGAAAGTAACTCTCGAATTGAAATTTAAGACAATATCGAGAGCAAAGCAAGAAGGTGCAAAATAGAAGTTTCAAGCGCATAGGCAATCGTTCGTTGCCTGAAACAAAGGGTGAAAGGGGTTCAAAGAAACGAGAATAAGTATTGCATCTGGTACCAGAATAGATCGTCTCTAGGAAGGTGGTTGGTGATCTTCATACGAAGCCAATCGTGAGGAATAACTTCGGAGATATGGGTGTGCCGGAGAGTTAGGTTTCGATCCTGTGGAACTGTGGGTTATGGGCCCATCATGTGGTTAAAGTAGGAAGGGCGGAGACGTCTTGCGTGATCATGCAAGCAAGGCATGTCAGGGGGGGTAGCCTGTCGATTATGTCGGCGACAACGTCGATACCAAGGGCAAGGGACGAAGAGAACTATTTTCCTGCTCGTTGAACGAGGCGGGCCAAGAGGCAAAGTTCTCATCCATCAGCGGTTACCGAAATGCCATCAACAATAGAAACAGGGTCTCACTGTCAGAGTTGTACACCGAGGTGTTTTACCTACGCAGTGAATTATTACTGCTTAGATTATATAGATCACAAGAAAGGTTAAACCAAATAATGGAAAGGAAAATGTGTTTAAACACATATATCAGGGGTATATCCTTCCCAAGGACAAGCAGAGCATGATATCCATGACAGGATAGAAAGTAGAAAACCATTTAGGTAAGGGGGAAGGAATCTCATGATATTACCCATACAACGGTGTTAGGATAAGTGATAAATAAAATTTAGCATCGTGCTTCAAATGTTCCTGTTGAAAATCGGAGTACCATTGACATGCTTCGAGATAGCATTGACATGGTCTTCAGGTGAAGATCATACTTTGGAAACACGAAGGATCCATCAGGAATAACTTGTAGAATAAGTCTTACAATTTCCTCATGGACGAATGGATAACCTTGTTGTAAAGGTATCTATAAAGATAGGTCCTCCAGCCGGGGGGGGGGTGCTAGGCATGACATCATGTTACCGGGTCATCAAAGGACAAACAACATAACTCCTGGAAAGTTGTCCCAACCATCATATCTGACCGAGATTCAGATCCAATTGGTGTGATGATGCCTCAGACTCAGGATGTCCGAGAATAAAAGGCGCAACACAAATCATTGAAATGGCATTGCAAGCTTCTCGGGAAATGAACTATGGGAGCGGGTTCCTGAAACAATAGTTCATCATTAAACCAAGGAGAGGTGAGGAGGTGGCTGATTGACTCAGCGACAATTCATTGAGATTTTCAAAAGATGGATTTCCACAATAATGTGAAGAGGAAGATGACATTTGTCAAATCAAATGGTATAATGATGTATGCTCGAGGAAAACATACACAATTAAACATTGGTTGAAAGGTGCACCCGAAATATGGGTTGGGTTGCATGACCAATGTCAGAATGGTGATTCAATAGTCAATAGCCTAAGAATGAACTTTCGACCATTAACTTCAAAAAATAGGGTTGCTAGAAGGAAAGAATCCAAACACCGTTCACTTGTTGGAATTAACACGGGGACCAAGAAAGAATGGTGATGGTGAGAAGTATTTCTATGTCAAGAATTCTCAAGAGGTGGAACAAATCTCAGAACATTCTTGACATAAAGGATGTTAATAGTCCAAGGTAACGAAGAATAATTGCTAGATAGCAAGGATCTCAAGGTATAACACCAAACATGAACAAGCTTGTGTTGGTGGGAAGGCAATAAAGTGGTCGATGATAATACAATCATCGAGGGCAAGGATGGTATTTCTCATCATGAATTCAATTGATATCCTGGATGAGCTCAGAATGTTGATGATCATCACGACAAATTTTGTCGAGAGGCTCCACGGAGAGGTAATAGATCGGCGATGACATCAAGTCAAAGGAATAATGAAGCGAAAGGTTAATGGAACCGAGGGTATGACACAAACTCGAAATCAAGTTTGCTGTTCAAGGAGAAATGATATGACGATGAAGATCGATGTAAGATTAACTCACCGTCGAAATTTGTACTCCGAGAAGGACCAAGTAGCACAATTAAAATTAGCACGGTAATGATGTAGCCGAACAGGCTAGAAATGACGTGATCGGTTACAAACTCGTAAGTAAAGAAAATTACTAAAAGTTGTTGAACCGTAGTGCGGACTCGGTTCAGTTGTTGGTGTCTTTGAGTGTTTAATAACTCAGAGCCCGAGAAAAATTGGAATCAGTGAGAATGTAGTACTTGATGAAGAACTCATAAGAAGTTATGCAGTTCCAATGATAATCTCGAGATACCAGGGGGTAATACTCGATGACAGATCAAAGTAGAGGTTGGACTAGGGTATTGCTCTGCAGAAGACAAGTGCTTAAACTTGCACGAGAAATGGTATTTAAAGGAGAACATGGTCGGAACCACGATTGCAAAAGGCCAGATCCTAGATATAATATGAGCTTATACCAAGGAATAATTAAGTTAAGAGAAGCTTTAATGATAAGATCTACATCGTGTCCATGGGCATGAACACAAAGGTTCAAGGTCGACTCCCACTTCCTCAATGCATAACCTTCCATTCACTTCTCTCAGTTAAGAATGTTTAGAGTTTGAAAGTTTAACTGATGGAATACCAGAAGGTTATGACCCATGAAGACTTTTGGGTTCACAAAAGTTAAGGAAGGTATATGTTCAACCCATCGGGGCATCTTAGAAACATATACCACAATCTTTAGGAGTAATTAGCTCAAACTCGAAGGCAGAGCAAGGTTGAGAAAGCAGAGGATACAATTTACCAAAGGCATTATGTATCCAAGGAAAGGCCCACAAGAATTTTGAATGTGAAAGACACCGTCGGATAATTATCCAACAAGGGGGTCTTGTGGTCTACAACGGAGCTGACGTGAGTATCGGTACCCAGTCAGAGGAAGAAGAATGTAGAGGCATCAGATTCAAGAATCACCTGATTAGTCTGATGCTTAAATAGAAAGAAATTATGGTTCCCAAAATGAAGGATGAGAAGCAGACGCTCTGATCAAGGGGCATGAACTCAAAGGTTCAATAGAATTAGGGGCACAATCAACGACAATTTAATTGGCGAGAACCAGCTCATGATTAAAACGCCGTCTGAGCCGGAAGGATGAATTCTAGGATCTGTTTGAGGATTGCGAGCATTCGCAACAAATCGAATCAACGGACTCAAAATAACAATGACAATGGATGTCAACAAGATTACTAGACTTATGGGATTAACCATAATGCAAGCGATCAAGAATTTCAAGAGCAATAGGATGCTCAAGATTTTCAGAAGATCGAATGATATTTTGAGGATTGGTGACATACATGAATCAACTAGGGATGAGTGGATACTCGGTAAGTGTGAGAAATTATCCGTATGGGTATTCAGGTGGTAAGGAACTGCAAGGCAGTAGGCATAAGTATTCTAAGAACAACAACGAGTATTTCGGGGCGTCTTGTAATAAAAAGAACAACTGGGGACTAAGTAAGAACGATGTATGAATTTATTCATAGGGATATTTCGGTGGTAGTGAATTGCAAAAGCAATGGGCAGTCCCGAAAGAGTATCGGAAAGTAACTTTGAAATCTTCATGTGCAGTCGGCGATCATCTGGGCTGAAGGGGCTCTCCGGGAGAAAGTGTTTTTGAGAACCTAAAGTTAGGTTTTAGAAAATCATTTAACCCGAATAGAAGAGAGATCAGAGTCCCAGAGTATAGACGAGGAGTAAAAGATCCTAATACCACCCAATGGCGACGTGTGCCCGTGAGACACACAGCCATGTTAGTAAAAGTTTTGCAATGACTAGACTCGACTTCGGCCAAGGAGTTTGGAAGGGGGATTCCTACAGGCAGTTGGCTCTGATACCAACTTGTGACGCCCCCGATTCAATCGTACACTAATCATGCATGCAAAGGTATACGATCAAGATCAGGGACTCACGAGAAGATATCACAACACAACTCTAAAACATAAATAAGTCATACAAGCATCATAATACAAGCCAGGGGCCTCGAGGGCTCGAATACAAGTGCTCGATCATAGACGAGTCAGCGGAAGCAACAATATCTGAGTACAGACATAAGTTAAACAAGTTTGCCTTAAGAAGGCTAGCACAAACTGGGATACAGATCGAAAGAGGCGCAGGCCTCCTGCCTGGGATCCTCCTAAACTACTCCTGGTCGCCATCAGCGGGCTGCACGTAGTAGTAGGCACCTCCGGTGTAGTAGGGGTCGTCGTCGACGATGGCGTCTGGCTCCTGGACTCCAGCATCTGGTTGCGACAACCAGAAAGAAAGGAAAGGGGGAAAAGGGGGGAGGAAGCAACCGTGAGTACTCATCCAAAGTACTCGCAAGCAAGGAACTACACTACATATGCATGGGTATATGTGTAAGGAGGCCATATCAGTGGACTGAACTGCAGAATGCCAGAATAAGAGGGGGATAGCTAATCCTGTCGAAGACTACGCTTCTAGCAGCCTCCGTCTTGCAGCATGTAGAAGAGAGTAGATTGAAGTCCTCCAAGTAGCATCCAAGTAGCAACTCCAAGTATCATCTCTAGTAGCATAATCCTACCCGGTGATCCTCCCCTCATCGCCCTATGGAAAAGCGATCACCGGTTGTCTGTGGAACTTGGAAGGGTGTGTTTTATTAAGTATCCGGTTCTAGTTGTCATAAGGTCAAGGTACAACTCCAAGTCGTCCTGTTACCGAAGATCACGGCTATTCGAATAGATTAACTTCCCTGCAGGGGTGCACCACATAACCCAACACGCTCGATCCCATTTGGCCGGACACACTTTCCTGGGTCATGCCCGGCCTCGGAAGATCAACACGTCGCAGCCCCACCTAGGCTCAACGGAGAGGCCAGCACGCCGGTCTAAACCTAAGCACGCAGGGGTCTGGGCCCATCGCCCTGAGCACACCTGCACGTTGCGTACGCGGCCGGTGAGCAGACCTAGCAACCTCCATTACAAAGGAAGTTGCGTTAACGCAGTCCAACCCGGCGCGCGCCGCTCAGTCGCTGACGTCACGAAGTGCTTCGGCTGATACCACGACGTCGGGATACCCATAACTACTCCCGCGTAGATGGTTAGTGCGTATAGGCTCATAGCCAACTCAGATCAAATACCAAGATCTCGTTAAGCGTGTTAAGTACCCGCGAACACCGAACAGGGCCAGGCCCACCTCTCTCCTAGGCGGTCTCAACCTGCCCTGTCGCTCCGCCACAAAGATCCACACAGAGGGCCGTCGGGACAAAGGTCCTTTCAGCCCCCAATCCGTGAATCACTCGCGGGTACTCTTCGAGGTGACCCGACTTTTGTCACCATCTGTATAGTATGTATGTATGTATCATATATACACGTGATCACCTCCCGAGTGATCACGGCCCAATAGTATAGCAAGGCAGACTGACAAGAATGTAGGGCCAATGGTGATAAACTAGCAACCTATACTAAGTATTTAGGATTGCAGGTAAGGTATCAACAGATGTAGCGACAATGTCAGGCTATGCATCAGAATAGGATTAACGAAAGCAGTAACATGCTACACTACTCTAATGCAAGCAGTATAGAGCAGAATAGGCGATATCTGGTGATCAAGGGGAGGGGGCTTGCCTGGTTGCTCAGACAAGAAGGAGGGGTCGTCGGTGACGTAGTCGTCCACAGGGGCATCAACATCGTCACGGGGGCTACCGGAGAGAAGAGGGGGGAGAAACAGTAAATACATAGCAAGCAAGTGCATAACAGGTCAACAAGCAGAGCTAGACGTGTTCTAACGCGGTATGAGGTGATACCGGTGAAGGGGGGAAACATCCGGGAAAGTACCCCCAGTGTTTCGTGTTTTCGGACAGATGAACCGGAGGTGAAATGTTGCAGGTTCTCTATGCCAGGGACGCGTGGCGGACAAACGGGCTGCGTACCGGATTCGTCTCGTCGTTCTGAGCAACTTTCATGTACAAAGTATTTTCATCCGAGCTACGAATTATTTTATATGATTTTCTAAAGTTTTAAATCATTTTTAGAATTTATTTAATTAATTTAATTTAACATTATCCAGAACAGTGCATGCTGACGTCATCATGACGTCAGCATGATGTCAGCATGACGTCGGCAGTCAACAGAGGTGTTGACTGGGTCGCTGACGTGTGGGTCCCAGCTGTCATTGACTGTTAACTAACCTAATAGATTAATTAACTAACTAGGTGATTAGGTTAATCTAATCAGGATCAATTAATTTAATTAATTCTTTAATTAATTAACTAATTAATATTTTAATTATTTTATTTATTTATTTATTTCTTTATTTTATTAAATCTTTCTTTTTTTTTCTTTTTTTTTCGTTCTAGGGCCTGGGCCCCTCATGTCATAGGCACAGGGGCCTTAGCGGTTTCGGGCGCAACGGGCGCGGGCGCGGTTGCGAGCAACGGGCACCGGCGTGCGGGCGTGGTGGCCGGCCCCAACAGGGCGCCCGAGGGGGGGCGCCGGCGAGGCGTAGAGCGGG
>NC_041393.1:269742727-269776909 GCF_002162155.2 Triticum dicoccoides
CAAGCCGGCACGTGGGCGTGGGGAACACGGCGAGGCAAGGCAAGGCGATGGCCCGGGCGGAGGGCGACGCCGTCCGGGGCAGGACGAGGCTGGCGCGGGCGTGTCTACGGGCGGCAGGCCTCGCGGGCACAGGTAGGGGGCGCGGGCACGGCCAGGGCGGCCGGCGCGCGTTGCAGGAGCCAGTGAGCGAGGCCATGGCCGAAGTGGCCGGAGCAGGGGAGGAGGAGGAGTTGTCGGGGCCTCACCACGGGGCCGTGGGGTCTAGGCAGTGGGCTCGACGGAGGTCGGGGAAGTCCGACGAGGAGGGGGTCGATGTGGCGTTCCGGCGAGGTGGCCGTCGACGAGGCAGGGGAGATCCAGGCGGCGGCGACGGCAGCAACGGCGGGTGGTCCAGCGATGGGGAGGCCTTCGGGCAGCGGCGAGGGGCGATGTAGTCCAGCGGGGAGGCAGACGAGGAGGCAGGCAACGGGGAGCACCGGCGACGACGGGGTGGCGAGGTGCGACGGGGATGGCGACGTGCGCCGACGGGGTCGGGGGTACGGTTGCCCCAATCTCGATCCAGACGGGGTGGGGAGAGGAGGAGCGAGGCGTGGGGCGAGTGGGGTGCGGGCTAGGGTTCGGTCGGGTGTGGACCGAGGGGATAAGGGGAGTGAGGGGGCCGGGTGGGCCATTGGGCCGGCCGGCTGGGCCGTTTGGCCCAGTTGGCCAGGGGGGTTTTCTTTCTCTCTATTTGTTTTGTTTGTTTTCTTTTCTTGTTTTTCCTTTTCTGTTTTAATTCATTTTAACAACTCAGACATTTTATAAGAATGTGTTTACTCCACCATAATTAACTTTGTAATATTTGACAACCCCCGAACATTTTAGTTTTAATTTTCGAAAACTTTTATCGCCATCATAATTTTGAATTGAATTTTGAAACCGTTTTGAACTAACGCGAGATTAGCGACAGTAACGGAGGTGACGTGGTGTCATTAGCAGAGGTTACTGTAGCTTGATTATCCAGGCGTCACAAACCCTCAGCTACTTTCTCACATCCACAAATGACCTAAACCTAAAGCCAAAGTCGGTCACACCGATTCTTCCAATCCGTCGCCACCGAGTTTGAATGTCATAGCCACTGCCACAAACCCTAGGCAAATCGGTTCTACCGATAGGGATCTCGGTCTTACCGAGATGGGATTGTAATCTCTTTGTTTCCCTTTGTAACGTTTCGGTCTAACCGAAGTGAGCGATCGGTCCCACCGAGATTGCAATGTAAATTCTCTGTTTCCCTTTTGTAACATTTCGGTCCCACCGAGTTTACCTGACCAACTCTCTCGAAAGCTTATTACCAAAATCGGTCTCACCGAGTTTGTGTAATCGGTCTTACCGAGACTACGTTATGCCCTAACCCTAACCGAATCGGTCCTACCGATTTGCAAGTCAGTCCCACCGAAAATCCTAATGGTCACTAGGTTTGCTAAATCAGTCCGACCGAGTCTGTTGAATCGGTCCCACCGAGTTTGGTAAATTGTGTGTAACGGTTAGATTTTGTGTGGAGGCTATATATACCCCTCCACCTCCTCTTCATTCGTGGGGAGAGCCATCAGAAAAAACCTACACTTCCAACTTACCATTTCTGAGAGAGAACCACCTACTCATGTGTTGAGACCAAGATATTCCATTCCTACCATATGAATCTTGATCTCTAGCCTTCCCCAAGTTGCTTTCCACTCAAATCTTCTTTCCACCAGATCCAAAACCTATGAGAGAGAGTTGAGTGTTGGGGAGACTATCATTTGAAGCACAAGAGCAAGGATTTCATCATCAACACACCATTTGTTACTTCTTAGAGAGTGGTGTCTCCTAGATTGGCTAGGTGTCACTTGGGAGCCTCCGACAAGATTGTGGAGTTGAACCAAGAAGTTTGTAAGGGTAAGAAGATCGCCTACTTCGTGAAGATCTACCGCTAGTGAGGCAAGTCATTCATGGGCGACGGCCATGGTGGGATAGACAAGGTTGCTTCTTCGTGGACCCTTCGTGGGTTGAAGTCTCCATCAACATGGATGTATGATAGCACCACCTATCGGAACCACGCCAAAAACATCCGTGTCTCCAATTGTGTTTGAATCCTCCAAACCCTTCCCTTTACATTCTTGCAAGTTGCATGCTTTAATTTCCACGGCCTATATACTCTTTGCATGCTTGCCTGAATTGTGTGATGATTGCTTGACTTGTCCCAAGATAGCTAAAATCTGCCAAACTCTAAAATTGGGAAAAGGTTAAGTTTTTAATTGGTCAAGTAGTCTAATCACCCCCCTCTAGACATACTTCAAGGTCCTACAAGTGGTATCAGAGCTTTGGTCTCCATTTGCTTTGATTTCCATAGCTTTTGGTGGTCAAAGCCTTGGTTTCACAACCTAGGAGAGTATGGCGTCTAGAGAGGGAAAAAAATTATCATCGTAGAGGTCCTTACTTTGATGGTACTAATTTTGCTAGTTGGAAGCATAAGATGAAAATGCATATTCTCGGACATAACCCCGCCGTTTGGGCAATTATTTGTATTGGCTTGCAAGGTGAATTCTTCGATGGGAGAGAGCCGAATCGTGAAGCTAATGCGGAAGAATTGAAGATGCTACAATACAACGCTCAAGCTTGTGATATCATCTTCAACGGATTGTGCCCCGAAGAATTCGAAAAAATCAGCTGTCTTGAGAATGCAAAGGAAATTTGGGATACTTTGATTGATATGCATGAAGGTACCGAATCCGTCAAGGAATCCAAGTTGGATGTGCTCCAAAGTCAGCTTGACAAGTTCAAAATGAAGGATGGTGAAGGTGTCGCTGAAATGTACTCTAGGCTTGCTCTTATCACAAATGAGATTGCCGGCTTAGGGAGTGAAGAGATGACTGACAAATTCATCATCAAGAAGATCCTAAGAGCATTGGATGGAAAGTATGATACCGTGTGCACATTGATCCAAATGATGCCAAACTACAAAGATCTCAAGCCAACGGAAGTCATTGGAAGAATTGTTGCTCATGAGATGTCACTCAAGGATAAGGAGGAACTTCACAACAAGTCAAGTGGTGCTTACAAAGCCTCAAGTGAAGCCCCCACATCATCAAGTGAGAAACAAACCTTCAATGAACAATTGAGCTTAATGGTGAAGAACTTCAACAAATTCTACAAGAGTAGAAGCAAAGAAAGAAGCTCCAAGTCAAGGTCTTACAATGACAAAAGATCTTCTAGTCGAGAGCGCAATTGCTACAATTGTGGGAGACCCGGACACTATTCCAATGAGTGTACGGCACCCTACAAAAGAAGAGAAGATTCTCCAAAAAGAAGAAGCAAAAGAGAAGAATCACCATCGAGAGAGAGGAGCAGTAGAGATGATCGTAATGAACGAAGACCCTCACGGAGAAGCAAGGATTCGGAAAGGAAGGACAAGTCATCAAGGAGCTACACAAAACGAAGACATCAAGCTCATGTTGGTGAATGGGTATCCGGCTCCGACTCCGACAATCACTCCGAGAGAAACTATGACTCCGACTCCGAATATACTCAAGATGAAGGTGTTGCCGGTCTAGCACTTGTGTCAACCAACTCCTACGACATATTTGATTCACCAAATGAAGGAATTGGAAGATGCTTCATGGCCAAAGGTCCAAAGGTAACACATCCTGAGTATGTTGATTTTGATAGTAATGAAGATGACTTGCTTGTGGATGATGATTTACTTGTTAACAACTCTAGTGATGAATACTATGATGAAACGTCAATTAATCATGCTAATCAAGATAAAACGAATGACAATGATAAGGAGAAGATTGAGCTTCTAACTAAAGAATTAAACACTCTTAAGTTAGCTCATGAAACTATCTTCAAAGATCATCGAGAACTTTTAAGGGCTCATGTGAAGTTACGCTTTGAAAAGCTCAATCTGGAGCAAGAGCATGAGTTCTTAAAAGCAATCAATGATGATCTTCGTAAGAAAAGTTCTTCTTACATTGCCAAGCATTTACTCTTATCTACTTACATGCCTCAAGTCAAGTCTAGTAACAAGTACAAGAAAGATCCTTCCTCTAGTAGTAACAATAACAATGTCAAATCCAATATTGTTGCCTCTAGTAGTTCTCTTGATTCCACTAATGATTCTCTTAGCCAAGTTACACTTGAGCAAGAAAATAGCTTATTGAAGGGAATTATAGAGAAAGGTGTTTACAATAGCCTTGCTGGGAGTAAGCAATTCGAGGAATTTGTACGCAAGCAAGGAAGGCACCAGAAGAATCAAGGTGTTGGTTTTGAACGAAAGTTCAATGCCAATGGAGTTGAGTGGGAATAAGATCAATACCCCAAGACGAAGTTTGTTCCTCAACAAGAGAAGTATGATCCTACTTCCTTCAAGGGAACACAAGCACAAGATGATCTTCCACCACAAGACCACAAGAACAAAGGCAAGGACAAGCTTCAAGAAGAGATTGATGCATTTGAAGAAGCACCTAAGGCCTCATTCAAGTGGGTTCCCAAGACTACGTCAAGTTCTACTTCATCAAGTACAACTACAGCTCCAAGGATTCCCATCAAGATGATGTGGATCCCGAAGAAGAAGAACTAGAGAGTTCTTGAGGGTGACTCCACCAACATTCCTCAGTCATATCATTATGGCAAGAACAAGTGCAATCAACTTCCACATCTTGCACTAGTTCAAGGAGTCAAAACCCTCATGTTGGTAAGGCAAGGGACAAGGTAACCTAATGATTTCATGGACATCATCTTGTGTGTGCTTCACTCTATGTCTATGGATATTCTTGCTTGTTCCTTGTGGGACTAACCCATGTAGGTAAGTTGAAAGTGCAACTCACTCCAAAGGATTGCTCCAAATGATCTACATCAACATTGAGCATCCACATCTTCAACACCTACATGAAGTCATCATCCACAAAACCCAAGGTTAGTTCATCCCTCTAAAAGGGGATCTCACATCTAGGGGGAGCTTAACTCTAAGAATTGAGTCAAAGCAACTCTAATGGTGTGAACACATCAATGCATTATGTAAAAGTGGTAACCCCACTTAAGCTTAAACGATGAGTATGACCTATGATCAAATGTTTTCAGCTGACTCCTAAGTCAATATACTCATATATAGATGACATAGTCATCGCCAACTGTTTGATAGATGCTAGAATTGGTTGTGCATGTTTTGCCACATATTTCATTTGTCATCTTATTGTGTGAGCATGTTGGTGCATATTTTACCCATTCAAGAACATACACTTGTTGCTTTGATTGATTGGCTTCTTTTTCTTTTTGCCAAGTGGATGGACAAGAATGCCTAAGAACCTTCTCTAGCTATCTATGCTTTTCTCGTCTCAAACTCTATTCATGCTACATCACAAAATTTGATCAAGTCAGATTCGAACCACTCTGTGTGAGGAGCACTCGGAGTCCCCGATTCGTCATAGACTTAAACTTCCAAAACTTCTTTGTGATTCTCGGTCTGGCCGATTCCTCCATTTCGGTCCTACCGAGATGACTAAGTCGATCTAGGTTTTCAATCTCGGTGCAACCGATTTGAACTTTTTGGTCACACCGAGTTGCTGTAACTGTACACAGTTATGCATCTCGGTGCCACCGAGTTGTTCCACTCGGTCACACCGACAGGGTCGGGCTATATATAGTCACGGGCAAAAATTTGGAAATTTCTTCGAACCTCTTCGCCCACGCAATAGCTCGCTCTGCCATCAGGGTCTCCGGATCGTCTCCTCGTCGCCAGCCGCCTCCTGTCGCTGGTCTCCACCGCCGTCAATGGATTTCAACCCCGCCGTTGCCGCCGTAGTGAGTTCATTGCCAAGCTAGGGTATGGACTCAATCACTGTGCTATCCTTGTCCGATTCCTAGCACATTGTGTTCTTATTGATTCTTTCCACGATTGAAACACTCCTATCCAGTCAATGCAATCCTTAGATTAGATGAGATTCGAAATTTTAGGGTTAGGTTTACCAAGTTGAAAAACTCGGTCCCACCGATTTGGCTAACGCCATTGCACTAGTAACTCTCGGTCTGACCGAGAATTGCTAATCGGTGAGACCGATTTTAGGACTTTGTGAAACCCTAGCAGTCTTGGTGCCACCAAACGGTGACTCGGTCCAACCGAGTTCATCAGTTTAGGTTCCAAAACTGCTTCGGTATCACCGAGTTTGAAAATCGGTTGATCCGAAATGCTTTCTGTGGAAAACTAAAACTGAATTTTTGAATCATTCTTTTGCAAAAATCTCTGCATTTTGTGATGCTCATCCACTCTATCTCATTTATAACTCTTCACAGGGTCAGCAGCCAGTGTTTGCAGCATGTCATACCAAAGTAACAGCCAGAACAGGGAAGAGGAGCAGATTCACATGAGTGAGGGCACTAGTCCCTCTAGCACTTCAGATGATGGCAGCAGAAGCACTCCTAGCAATCTGCCTAAAGCTGCCACCAGGCAAAGGAAGAAGAGAACCTCAGATTCTGAGGATGAGGATTATAGAGCTGAAGAGGATGAGGCTACCTCCAAGAAGGTAATGCTCAAAAAGGAGTATGCCTCAGCACATAACACAAAGCCTGGACTCAATAGGAAGGTTCCTGCCAAGAGGACACCTATGCTGAAGGTCAAAGGATCTACTCAAGTGCCAGAAAAATCTGAACCCAAAGAGGCACCTGCAAAGAAAGTCACAACTTCCAAATCCAAGAAAGTTCCCACCGGAGAAACTATGAAGTTTACCATTGAATCGGAAGATGAAGCTGCTCAGGATAAGAAGAAGAAGAGAGCAAGAACCACTACTGCCCAGGTTCTTGGAAAACCCTCAATGAGGAGAGACTTTGAAGAGGAAGAAGAGGTTGCTGCACCAGCACCCAAGGCACAAAAGCTTATGGGTGATGCTATTAGATCAGGGGCTGCAACATCAAAGCCCAAGGAAGCACCCAAAGCTGCCCCCAAGGCCAAGCTTGCACCAAAGAGGAATATCAGGAGTATTCCAACTGCTGAGAAGAACAAGGCCCCAGTGCCTGAAGTTGCTGATGAGGAAGATGAAGAAGGACAAGTTCTGAGGAAGCTCAAGCCCAAGATACCAGACCACAATGATGCCCATCCTGTGGCTGAGGACATGAACATCAGAAGAGACTCATGGTTGAGGCTATGGAGGTTGACAGATCCATATGCCACAAGGAGGAGGACGGATGTTGATTACAGGTTCCATACAAAGGAACAGCAGGACTTCTATGAGACAATCTTGTTGGACAAGAAGCCCATAGTGTGTGATATGAGGTGGGTCGACTGGACCTACATGAAAGACAATGAAGAGCACTATCCTGGAGTGCAAGACAACTTTGTTGCTTGTGGAGTTGCAGATTATGTTGGGCAAAAGTTCACCAACTGGAATGATGAACTCATTATGCAATTCTACTCCATATCACACTTCTATCCAGATGGGAGGATAGTTTGGATGTCTGAAGGTACAAGGTACCAGTCAACTATTGAGGAATGGGAAAAACTGATCAATGCCCCAAAGGAGAGTGAAGATGACTTGGATGTCTATGCCAAGAAGCAGATGGACCACAATTCCATGGCACACATGTACAAGGAGATCCCAGACAAAGCCATTGAGACACATAAGTTTGGGTCAGTCCACTTCCTTCTGTCAGGGATGCCAACTATCAATTGGATCCTAAGGCACACTCTGTTGCCTAAGTCTGGTGAACACAACATGATTAGAGGGCATGCAATCAACATGTTGCATTTGTTTGATGTGCCACAGAAATTCAAGGTCATGAGCCTTATGGTAGAAACCATTAAGAGGACTGCAACAGATCAAAAGAGGAGCTGTGGATATGCCCCTCAGATTCAGGAGTTGATTAACTCAAAGATGGACACAGGCAAATATCTATTGTATAAGGAACATTTTCCACTTTATCCAGATTTTGAGGACAATCAGGTTGTCATGAATGAGAATGAACCATCATCAGTACAAGCTCAAGAGAAGAAGGAGAAGGCAAGGAAAGAGAAGGCTGCCAAGATGCCAACTCAAGAGGAGGCATCTGAGTATTTCTTGAAGAACAAACAGGAGCAGCTTGGTTACTTGATAGCATCAACACCGAGGATTGAGAAGGGATTGGCCACCCTCACTCATAATAAGGAGAGCTTGGAAAGAATCATGGAACTAAAATTCCATGATCTAGATGTCAAAGTAACTGAGATTCAGTCAGTTGTGGAGCAGCTATAGGATGACATGCAGGAGAGGCAGGGCAAGACTACCACTAACGTATTTGCCCGAGTGCCTAGAGCTCAGAGGTCAGCTACAGTGCCTGTGACAGACACTAGAGCCACATCATCTGCACCAGCTACAGCTCCTACAACTCCAGTGCAACCAGCTCCAGCATCAACTCCTCTAGCTCCATCTACTTCGACTGAAGCCTTTGTCCTTGGAGTTATGTGGACACCACCACCTGAAGATCAAGCCTGAGAGTCGATCTAGCACTATGCATTTTCTATGAACTTTTTGGTAACTTGTTGCGAAAGGGGGGGGGAATGTATAGATCATAGGCTTCGAGAGAGAGAGAGAGAGTGTTGCTTTTATTCTTTCTTGCTTTTTGTGGTTAAACTTATTTGCTTGAGATATTATGCTGTTCTTGTGAGACATTGATGATCATGTGTTTGATCATAAGCTACACTTATGCATGTTTGATGATATTATCTTATCTATCCTATGTGATCACTCACTTTGCTTGGTGATGAGTGCATGTATTCAATCTTTATCATTTTGAGCGCTCCACCAAGATATATGTGACATGGAAGAGTAACCCATGAGCCTAATTCCTTATGCATTTGCAGTCCAAAGCAAATCTTAAACTATGCACAAATTTAGGGGGAGCTCTTGCTTATCACATACTTCTCAAAGCGACGATGTCTTTCAATCTTATTATCATTTGTCGAAGCTTTGATCTATATGTTGTCATCAATTATCAAAAAGGGGGAGATTGAAAGTGCAACTATCCCTAGGTGGTTTTGGTAATTCATAACAACATATAGCTCATTGAGATAATGCTATTCCAAGACTATTATTTCAGGAAAGCTCAATGAATGGCATGGCATGGATGATGAAAGTGGATCCCTCAAAATACTAATGACAAAGAATTGGCTCAAGCTCAAAAGCTCAAGACTCTTCATTTTACATTTTAGTGATCCAAGATCACATTGAGTCAATAGGAAAAGCCAATACTATCAAGGAGGGATGGAGTGTTGCTTAATGAGCCTCTTGCTTCATGTGCTTAGTGATATGCTCCAAAACCCTTAGCTACTTTCTCACATCCACAAATGACCTAAACCTAAATCCAAAGTCGGTCACACCAATTCTTTCAATCCGGCGCCACCGAGTTTGAATGTCATAGCAACTGCCACAAACCCTAGGCAAATCGTTTCTACTAATAGGGATCTCGGTCTTACCGAGATGGGATTGTAATCTCTCTGTTTCCCTTCGTAACGTTTCGATCTAACCGAAGTGAGCGATCGGTCCCACCGAGATTGCAATGTAAATTCTCTGTTTCCCTTTTGTAACATTTCGGTCTCACCGAAAAGAGCAAATCGGTCCCACCGAGTTTACCTGACCAACTCTCTAGAAAGCTTATTACCAAAATCGGTCTCACCGAGTTTGTGTAATCGGTCTTATCGAGACTACGTTATGCCCTAACCCTAACCGAATCGGTCCTACCGAGTTGCATGTCAGTCCCACCGAAAATCCTAACGGTCACTCGGTTTGCTAAATCGGTCCGACCGAGTCTGCTGAATCGGTCCCACCGAGTTTGGTAAATTGTGTGTAACTGTTAGATTTTGTGTGGAGGCTATATATACCCCTCTACCTCCTCTTCATTCGTGGGGAGAGCCATCAGAACAAACCTACACTTCCAACTTACCATTTCTGAGAGAGAACCACCTACTCATGTGTTGAGACAAAGATATTCCATTCCTACCATATGAATCTTGATCTCTAGCCTTCCCCAAGTTGCTTTCCACTCAAATCTTCTTTCCACCAAATCAAAAACCTATGAGAGAGAGTTGAGTGTTGGGAAGACTATCATTTGAAGCACAAGAGCAAGGAGTTCATCATCAACGCACCATTTGTTACTTCTTGGAGAGTGGTGTCTCCTAGATTGGCTAGGTGTCACTTGGGAGCCTCCGACAAGATTGTGGAGTTGAACCAAGGAGTTTGTAAGGGCAAGGAGATCGCCTACTTTGTGAAGATCTACCGCTAGTGAGGCAAGTCCTTCGTGGGCGACGACCATGGTGGGATAGACAAGGTTGCTTCTTCGTGGACCCTTCATGGGTGGAGCCCTCCGTGGACTCTCGCAACCGTTACCCTTCGTGGGTTGAAGTCTCCATCAACGTGGATGTATGATAGCACCGCCTATCGGAACCACGCCAAAAACATCCGTGTCTCCAATTGCGTTTGAATCCTCCAAACCCTTCCCTTTACATTCTTGCAAGTTGCATGCTTTAATTTCCGCTGCCTATATACTCTTTGCATCCTTGCTTGAATTGTGTGATGATTGCTTGACTTGTCCTAAGATAGCTAAAATCTGCCAAACTCTAAAACTGGGAAAAGGTGATGTTTTTAATTGGTCAAGTAGTCTAATCACCCCCCTCTAGACATACTTCAAGGTCCTACAGCTTTCCACGGATGCAGTGTGAAGCTAACAACCAGGTTCATAGAGATTACCTGGAGTGGGCAGGCCAGTAAGCTCAATGACATCAAATGGTTTGGCTTCATGATGGACATTTCCTGTCATCCACTCAAGGACCCAAGTCTTAGGATCCCTGTTGTAGCCTCTGATATGAAGAGTGGCATAGAATTGAAGCAGCAACTCTTCATTCCAGTGCTCCTTATCAGTGACGAAATGCAGTAAGCCAGCCTCTCTAAAGCAATCGAGAGCTTCTTCTAAGCAGGGCGGGCCAGCTATGGCTTCAGTATCAAGGCGCATATGCAGAAATATGCGGCCTTGGTTGTACAGAATGCATGAATAATAGCTGCGCTGCTGATAACTCCAAAACCGATCAGATGAAATCTTGGGCCTGGTGTAGGGGTTCTTTTCGCTATCAAAGAAGGTGTTGTGTGCAATGAAGCCGTTGACATTGAAAGATCCTGGTGAAGTGGCAGTACCTAGAAATCTAGGAAGTCTTGGCTTTGGCTTCTGAATCTGAGGCATGTGCTCAACATGGTAATCAAATTGAGGACCAGCAGAAGGTGGAGGAATCAGAATGGGCCATCTGACAGTGACAAGCTGGCCATAGTTGTATGCTTGCTCGATAGTATGTGGCCTTGGAGGCGGAACAGGAGCAGTGGCATTGACTTCAGACAGCAGATTTGTGTCAGGTGCGGCATTGACATCATCTGCTTCATGGGCTTCATTGGCTTCATTGGCCACTGGTGCATTGGCCACCGTAGGCTCCACATTGGCTTCATTGGCTTCAGGAATGTCATTTGTGGCAGCCTCAGGATTCTCACCCTCCACTTGAGTAGCTGGAGGTTCTGGCATAGACTGGTTCTCTTCATGAACTTCTTCTTGAGTTGCAGGGGAGTAGCGACATGCACTTCTTCTTGTGTTGCTCCGGCTGATGCAGCCAGAGGATCTTCAGCAGCACTGGCTTCAGACACAGGGGCCGTCATAGAAGGATTGTCTTCAGAGAACACTTGACGTGCCACTGAACTTGACAAGTTGGAGCCCTCTTCTGTGATGGTGGTCATGGAGACGGATGGCCTCAGGCCTTTGCGAAGCCGTTGGAATACGGGCAATGCCTTTGGTGATGGTGATGTTTCCATGTAGTTGTCATCATTGGACATGGGGCTGATGATGGGCACAGATGACGGTTGGGGTGTACTTGGTGAGTCTTGACGTGGGGTAGCTTGCTGGGGGCGATTAGCCCACAATGCATCTTGTGTAATTGGCGTCAAAGGACGACCAATACTGATAAGCTCACTATTCGTTTGAACAGGCTATGATACCGTTGGGCGCTCGATCTGAGGAAGAACTGCATCATCTTGAACAATGTCTTCAGTCGCGATGGGGTCGACGACTGGAACTTCTTGAGCTTTAGGAGCCTCTGTGGAAGCAGGCTCATGAACAATCATTCGACGCTCTTGGTTTGCAGACGGAGGGGGAACAAAGACAAGGGGTTCAACAACAAGGGGCTCTGTAGGAGCAGCCCGATCTCTCTTCTTGTTTTTTCTCTTCTTAGGGGGTTGTGCTTCATCAGTGGTGCGCTTGGTTTTCCGCTTCCTGGCTTCGGCTTCAGCTACCTTGGTTTTCTTCTGTTCAGAAGCCACTGAAGGAGCCTTGGGCTTCGAGCCGCGCATGCTGGAAGGGAAGACAATGTGTGGTTCTTCCTGCCGTGGTGCTTTAGTGTTGGCTTCAGATGACTTCTTTTTCTTGGCAGCCATTGAGGGGTCAATGTCAGGGCGGCCAAGTGCCTTGCGCTTTTCAGCTTCATTGTAGGCTTGAACGCATTTGTCTGCGACTGCTTTCATGCGCTCTCTTGAGACTTTGGCTTCCTCGCGTTTCTTCCGAAATGACTCCTTGAGGTCATTAAGCATCACCTTGAACTTTTGCACATTAGCCACATTCAGCTTGGCTACATGCTTCTTGAACCGTTCCTTCTCGAAGTCTATCTTTCACTTCAGTTCAACTATGCGCTAAGCCAGAGCAAGCTCAGGAGCAATGGCGCCTTGGAAAGCAACGCTGACGCCAATGGGAAGCTGAAGGTCATCAAAGCTGAGATCTTGATTGTCGAACCACTCATCAATGAAGTTCTTCAGAATGTTTACATCAAAGAGGGGCATATTGTTGAAGATCTCCGCATCTTGCTTGCTCTTGATCAGCTGCTCCAGAGCATCTTCACCAAAATCTTCACCTGAAAACAAGTCAATGGTTTCAGATTCATTCCTCAGGATGGCAGCAGGTGTCAGTGCATGACTCAGTTGCTGAACTGGTGTCTTCTGTGGCTTCTCACGCCTCATGGAGATGCGAGAGAGATCTTTAGAGTTATTGCTGGGAGCATAAGGGGCAGTTGCCAATGGCTTCGCTCTCGAAGCTTTTGGGACAGCAGATGACTTTGAAGCTTTAGTCTTCTTTTGCTTCTGCGGCTTTGGGTTAGGAGCTGGAGCTTCGTCGGTGTTAGGATCATCATCAGAATGATGCACTTTGGCACCTTGAACAGTAATGTGAGTGATGAGGCCAGCAAGGTTGTAGAAGGGGCCGATCATGTTTTCATTTGCTTCACGGGTGCCATTGTCCCGATGTGAGGAAGGACCGGGGTTGAAGTCAAGCCCTAGATCCTTCTTGTTCTTCGCAGCTGAGTCTTTGGCGAACTGGTAGTTGCGCTTGAACAGACTGTCTTCACGACACCAGAGTAGTGAAGAAGGGTCAGCATTCTCAGGCTGTGGTCCGCGCACCATGCAAGGATAGAAGCCTTGCTCAATAGCTTCAACCTGAGTCCTGGGTGGAAGATTTTTGTACAAAATATCACCCCAGGGTGCCTTGATGGCATTCTTCTCTGCATATTCTTTAGTGATGAAGCGATATCTAAACCATTCTTCTGCCCAATATCTTCGAATCCATTGGATTCGATTCTTGCATTCAGTATAGGTTTCTTATGGGTCAGTTTTGTACATCTCGTGCAAATCTGGAGGTAAGTCCTTGGAAGTGTTACCACGATGCTGTCTGCCTCCCTTTCTTGCTGACTTTTCAGTTGCCATGAAGTGTAAACTGAAAGGCTTCAGTACGTGCAATGGCTTCAAACGGCTGGACTGACAGGAACTCGCTTCAGGTGAGTTGATGTGACTCTGCAAGAATTCTGCAAACGAATGCAGACTATGAGAACCAAGGGATTCTCCCATGGACATGTACCTGTGATAGCATTAAAGGTGCGAGGGAAGGGGAAGAGGTCATAAGCATTCTCAGAAGATTTTGAAGATAAATCAGTTTGAAGACATTGACCTCATAACGCGAAGACATTCACTTATATGATGAGAGTTGGTTCCAGAGTTGTACAAATCCAAGAATAAGTACAAGTGAGGAATCTAACTTGTGAAGAAGCATAAGTGAATATACTAGGCAGAATATGAGATGTAGAAAGAGATAGATTCATGTTCGAAGATCCAGAAACCACTTTTGGTAGGAAGGGATGAATCTATCAGATCAAAAAGATGGTAAAAAGTAAACTTTTATTACCACACGAAGAATTTCTAGACAGAGCGAAGATGGATGCCGAGCAGTTCGATCTCCTGTGCCCTAACTTGGCGATGGAAGACATCTACGACGACGGCGGAGAAGACGAGGTCTGCGGCCGGCGTCAGGACGACGTCGAGGAGGTCGCGGCAGCTAAGCGCTTCGTCGTCGGCGTCGTTGAGAGCTAGTGTAGGCGCTAGGGTTTGTGAGATATGGAGAACGAGGAAGAAGGATTTTTGACCGAGACGATATAGGTATTTATAAGGACAGAGACAGCACAAAGCAATTACGCAGGTGCCCCTGGCGGTTCACATCTGATGGACACGTGGCGAACATGCAACTCATTGAGAGTTGTTCCACGTTCCCACGCAGGCCTGGATTGTCGGGGTGGTCGTTCCGAATTCTCCGGGTTTCAGGCAAAAGGATATGTCATTAAAGCTAGATATAAATGTCTGTCTCTGTATCTTCTGCTGATAAGGACGCAGAGAAGACATTCGACAGTTTCAACAGAATGCATATGATTTGGATAGATAGATCTTGAGGTAGAAAGCATAGAGAGGTTAGGGTCTGATCACATTCACTTAGTTCAAAAGATTCAAACAAGAAGACACATCCATAAGTGAATGCTGTAGAGGATAGAATACAGTATATATATAACAGAGTAAAGCCAAATAAGTAATCACAAAATCAAATTAATGTTGAAGTTAAATCAATTGTGAAGACTTTGCAAATATGGCGCCATGAGGAAACACTTCATAAGAGTTTGGTGGTGGCGTTACCAACCGTATAGGAAGTATTAGACCCAGACATGGCGCACAATTATCGTGGTGCTCTAAAGTCAATTCCACATTAATGTATTCACACTTAGAGTGTATGTCTTCATTGATTGAAGATATACATTACTTCGTGTGTTGCACATCTAAGTCATCAAACTACATAACTGTTAGGATGTGTGCCTAATCACAGGACATTCGAGGATTCCAAGATATTTAGCTCACACCGCAAATTGCAAAACCTTTTCTCATCCAAGGGCTTAGTGAAGATAGCAGCCAACTGCTCTTCTGTCTTGACGTGAATGATATCAATATCTTCTTTCATAACATGATCTCTGAGGAAGTGATGACGAATTTCAATGTGCTTTGTCTTCGAGTGCTGAACTGGGTTATTGGCAATCTTGATAGCGCTTTCATTATCGCAGTAGAGTGGCACATGCCTCAAATGGATGCCATAGTCCTTAAGAGTTTGCTTCATCCACACATGCTGAGCGCCGCAAGATCCAGCAGCAATGTATTCAGATTCAGCAGTTGAGAGTGATACACAGTTCTGCTTCTTTGAAGACCAACAGACAACAGATCGACCCAGAAAGTGACATGTGCCTGATGTAGACTTGCGATCCACCTTGTCACCAGCATAATCAGCATCCGAAAATCCAACCAGATCAAACTCTAAGCCCTTTGGATACCATAATCCTAGTGTTGGGGTGTAAGCAAAATATCGAAGAATTCGCTTCACAGCTAAGTGATGCGACTCCTTTGGTGCCGCTTGGAATCGGGCACACATGCAAACACTAAGCATGATATCTAGCCTAGATGCACATAAGCAAAGTAAAGAGCCAATCATGGAGCGGTATACCTTTTGATCGAAATCTTTACCATTGGCGTCGGGGCTTAGATGACTTCTGGTTGGCATTGGCGTCATGTATCCTTTGCAGTCTTGCATTCCAAACTTCTTCAGGCAATCTTTGAGATATTTTCTTGAGATATGAAGATGTCGTTGCTGACGAATTTGAAGACCGAGAAAGAACTTCAGCTCTCCCATCATGGACATTTGATATTGTTCTTGCATCATGTGACCAAATTCATCACTGTATTTCTTGTTGGTGCAACCGAAGATAATGTCATCCACATAGATTTGGCACACAAACAGTTCACCATCATATGTCTTCGTGAAGAGAGTGGGATCTAGAGAACCAGGTTTGAAGCCTTTGCTCTTCAGGAAGTCTTTGAGTGTGTCATACCAAGCACGAGGGGCTTGTTTGAGGCCATACAGTGCCTTGTTGAGCTTGTATACCATATCAGGATGTTTTGGGTCTTCAAAGCCAGGCGGTTGTGCAATATACACTTGTTCTTCAATCTTTCCATTGAGAAAGGCACTCTTCACATCCATTTGATACAGAAGGATGTTATGATGATTTGCGTAAGCATGCGAATGGCTTCGAGCCTAGCCACTGGAGCAAATGTTTCATCGAAGTCAATTCCTTCAACTTGTGTGTATCCTTGAGTAACGAGCTGTGCTTTGTTTCTGACTACTTGACCATGCTTGTCTTGTTTGTTGCGATATATCCATTTTGTGCCTATTATGTTGTGCTTGCGAGGATCAGGACGCTTGACAAGTTCCATACATTGTTCAGCTCAAACTGTTGAAGCTCATCTTGCATAGCTTGAATCCATTAAGGTTCCATGAAGGCTTCAGCAACTTTCTTGGGTTCAGAGATTGAGACAAATGCAAAGTGCCAACAGAAATTTGCTAGCTGTGTTGTTCTTGAACGAGTGAGTGGACCAGGTGCAATGATGCTATCAATTATCTTCTCAATTTTTACTTCATTGCAACACAAGGATGAACTGAACGAAGATTTTGCTCCTGCTGATCATTGTCATCATTTGGAGGATTGTCTTCAGGCTGAGCAATGTCTTCAGGTTGATCAGGTGCAGAAATAATAAATTCCTGTTCAGGCTGGGCCTCTGATGGTATGATCTCTCATGTTCCCATTAGCTTGATTGATTCACTGGCAGGTGCTCTCTTTGCGAGCCATTAGTTTCATCGAACCGCACATCCACAATTTCAACCACTTTATAGTGAAAGAGGTTGAAGACTCTGTAGGAGTGCGAGTCCTTTCCATAACCAAGCATAAAACCCTCATGTGCTTTTGGTGCAAATTTTGAAGTGTGATGTGGATCCTTTATCCAGCACCTAGCACCAAATACTCTGAAGTAGCTTACGTTTGGCTTCTTACCAGTTAGAAGCTCATAGGATGTTTTCTTCAGAAGCTTGTGAAGATGAACACGGTTGATGACATGGCATGCAGTATCAATGGCTTCAGGCTAGAATTTTCTTGGAGTCTTGTATTCGTCAAGCATCATCCGAGCCATCTCAATAAGGGTTCTGTTCTTGCACTCCATGATGCCATTCTGCTGAGGTGTGTAAGGAGCAGAAAACTCATGAGTGATGCCTAAGGTGTCAAGATAGAGGTCGAGGCCTGTGTTCTTGAATTGTGTGCCGTTGTCACTCCTAATGTTCTTGATCTTGACGCCATAGTTGTTCATGGCGCAGTTGGCGAAGTGTCTGAAGACATCCTCCACTTCAGTCTTGAAGAGAATTATGTGCACCCAAGTGTATCTTGAATAATCAGCAACAATAATGAAACCATAGAGACAAGTAGTTGCAGCGAGAGTAGAGTAGTGAGTGGGACCAAACAAGTCCATGTGCTGATCCCTTGAGATTGCAACTCTACCTAGGCCCAATACCTTGGTTTTACCAGTGTCAGCGAATGTGATGTGACTTTTATCACATGGATGTAAGGTTGAGTCCATGAGAAGACTTCGATCACCAGTCATGTGGTTAGTGCATCCGTTGTCCATAATCCATTCTAAAGCACGAGGTGTCATACCCTACAGTGCAGTTAGGAGGATAGGCTTCAAAAAGAGTATTGTGAAGCATAAACATTTGACGCACAAGAGGATTATCAAAGCTTAGATCAAGGTTAGGACTGATAGTATGACTGGAAAGCGATTCAGATACGAAATACATAGTAAGACCATTTGGGCATTTTATCTTGCGTCCCATAATGTGTTTTAGGTCCCCAGCAATAGCATCGGACACCTTTGATTTCCAGCTGGAGACCTTTCCCTGCAAAAGAAAGTTAATTCTTCTTAACCACCCACATCTTCAGGGGTGGCTTAGAAGCAATGAGTCTAAGTGCAGCATCTGAGAATTTCGGCTTTGGAGCCCTAGCAAATAACCTTGCAGGAGAAGAGCGATACTCATATGAATAAGCAGAAAAGTTCTTAGTTCTATGAACATAGCTGTTTGAAGACACACGCTCATATTCATAAGTCTGAGTATGGTTTCCCAGCAAAACATTGGCGTTAGGGTGACTCAGGTGAGTCCTGTATCTGTATGAAGCCTTTGGGCCATATGAAGCCATAGGTCTGGGGTTTTTCTTCTTCCTTGGTGGTGTCATGATGACATTCACATGAAGATTCTCAATACACTGTTTAGGTACACAGATCTTCTTCATAGGTAGTCCATTCCTGCAGTTAGTACCAATATACCTGGCAAACACTTCACCATTCTGATTCTTAAACAGTTTATAGTTTGCATCAAAGGATTAATCAATAACAATTGGATTAGCACAAGTAAATCTAGTTAAGGTAGATGGATCCATTGAAGGTTCCTTTGCAGCAACCCATGTGGTTTTGGGGTACTGCTCAGGCTTCTAGTAAGAACCATCAACGTTCATTTTCCTCTCGAACCCAACACCCTCTTTCCTAGGGTTTAGGTTCAAGATCTGCTTTTTGAGGACATCACATAGTGTCTGATGCCCCTTGAGGCTTTTGTACATTCCTATTTCAAGCAATGTTTTCAATCTAGCATTTTCATCAGCAACAACAGTGGCATCCTCCACAGAGGGGTTAGTTACCACATCGATGGTTGAAGATATTGAAGCAGTAGCAGCAGTAGAACACTCAGCAACAGAATTAGCACTGTCACGCTCAAGACTTTTAAACATGGTGGTTCAAATCCTTCCTGGGCGGGACTGATCTGTTGAGCGCGAAGTGACTCGTTTTCATTTTGAAGATCTTCATGAGCCGCTCTCAACTTCTCAAGTTCTTGCTTCCTCTAAACATAATCATAGGAAAGCTTTTCACGGGTTGTTGAGAGTGACTCATGACGACCTTCAAGCTCTTGGTACTTAACATGAAGATTTTTATATCTTCAATTAAGGACTGAGATTGGGTCATTTCAGCGTCCAACAGATCATCGCTTTTGTCTAACAGTTTTTGAATATGTTCCATAGCTTTCTGTTGTTCAGTTGCAATTTTAGCAAGTGTTTTGTAGCTGGGTTTGGATTCACAATCAGAGTCATCTTCACTTGATGTTTGAAAGTAAGCATCGCGTGAGTTTACCTTGGCACCGCGTGCCATGAAGCAGTAAGTGGGAGCGGAGTCATCCTTGTCACTGGCATCAATGTTGGTGATGGATAAATTGTCTTCAGTGTTGTAGATGGACTTGGCAACATAGGCTGAAGCTAAAGCCAGACTTGCAACGCCAGAGTCAGACTCCTCCTCAGACTCCACCACTTCTGCCTCCTCAGAAGTAGACTCCTCCTCTGAATCCATTTCCTTGCCAACAAAAGCACGAGCCTTGTCAGACGAACTTTTCTTGTGTAAGAGGACTTGGAAGAAGATTTTGAGTATTTCTTCTTCTTATTGTCATCAAAATCATATTCCTTGCTCTCCTTCTTTTTCTTCTCATTGTCCCACTGTGGACACTCAGAGATGTAGTGACCAGGTTTCTTGCACTTGTGACAGATTCTCTTCTTATGGTCATTGGAAGAAGCTTCATCATTTCTTGAACTGGATCGTGAAGACTTTCTTCTTAGTGAACTTCTGGAACTTCTTCACAAGCATAGCAAGCTCCTTTCCAAGGTCTTCAGCTTCATCGGAACTGTAGTCAGATTCTTCTTCAGATGAGAAAACAACCTTTGCCTTCAAAGCGTGAGTTCGGCCATAGTTGGAACCATAGATATCTCTTTTCTCAGATAGCTGGAACTCATGTGTGTTGAGCCTCTCAAGTATGTCAGATGGATTGAGTGTCTTGAAGTCAGGGCGTTCTTGAATCATAAGAGCTAGAGTGTCAAATGAGTTGTCAAGAGATCTCAGAAGCGTCTTGATAATTTCATGCTTGGTGATCTCAGTGGCGCCGAGGGCCTGAAGCTCGCTTGTGATGTCAGTGTGATGATCAAACGTGAGCTAAACATTTTCATTGTCATTTCTCTTGAAGCGGTTGAAGAGGTTGCATAGGACACTAATTCGTTGATCTCTTTAAGTTGAAACGCCTTCATTGACCTTGGAGAGCTAGTCCCAGACTAGCTTCGACATTTCCAAAGCACTCACACGGCCATACTGCCCTTTGGTCAGATGACCACAGATGATGTTCTTCGCAGTAGAATCGAGTTGAATGAACTTCTTGACATCAGTAGGGGTGACACCTTCACCGGTCTTGGGAACGCCGTTCTTGACCACAGATCGACATCAATGGCTTCAAGATGCATACACATCTTATTCTTCCAGTAGGGATATTCAGTGCCATCAATGACAGGGCACGCAGCGGAGACTTTGATTATCCCTGCAGTCGACATAGCTAAAACTCCAGGTGGTTAAACCGAATCATACAGAACAAGGGAGTACCTTCCTCTGATACCAATTGAAAGTGCTAGTTATCAACTAGAGGGGGGGTGAATAGGCGATTTTTATGAAAGTCTTCAAAAAATGAAAGTTTCGAAGACAAACACGAAAACTGGACCTATAAACATGCAACGGAAGATGAACTACACTAGAAAAGCCATAGTCAAACAAGTATGAAGCTAAAGCATGATGACTTATAGCAGCTAGGTAGTAGGATCAGGATGGAAGATAGTATGAAGACAATCAGAACAAGTAGTCACACAGTGAAGTCAAACAGGTAGAGCAATCAGGCAATGACTTCACAAAGACAAAATGTAAGTAAGGAGAGTAAGAGATAGAGCCAGTGTGTTGTGAAGACAAGGATTTGTTCAACCAGTTCCAGTTGCTGTGACAACTGTACGTCTGGTTAGGGAGGCTGAGATTGAAATCAGAAGACCGTGTCTTCACCTTATTCCCCTTGAGCTAAGGACACACAGTCCCCGCCCAATCAGTCTGGTAAGTCTTCAAGGTAGACTTCCAAACCTTCATAGACTTCGTTCACCGGCGATCCATAATTACTCTTGGATGCTTAGAACGTGATGCCTAACCAGCTGGAGGATTCACAGTCCTCAAGTGTAACAAGTCTTCAGATCACGCGGACAGAAAGACTTCAGTGATGCCAAACACTCTTTGGGCTCTGGCTGTTTTGGGCTTTGTCCTCACAAGGATTTCTCTCTCAAACTCTTCGGAGGTGGGTTGCTCTCAACGACAAAAGCCATGCACTAACTCTGAGCAGCCACCAATTTATGGTGTAGGGGGTGGGCTATTTATAGCCACTGGGCAACCTGACCTGATTTGTCCAAAATGACCCTGGGTCACTAAGGAACTGACATGTGTCACAACGATCAGATTTCAAACACACACGACAGCTTGACTTGGGCTACAAGTAAAGCTGACTTATCCGACTCTAGATAAGATTTGCTCTCATTGTCTTCGCTCGAAGACATAGGATTTTGGTTGAGCATCACTTCAGTCACTCTGACTTTGTTCACTTGGACCCCACTTAACAGTGCAGTAGTTCCTGTGACTCAACAAAGAAGAAAAGAAACAACGAAACTACTAAGTCTTCGGGCTCCATAGTCTTCACTCAATGTCTTCTTCTGTCATAGTCTTCAGTGTGAATATCTTCACGTACCACCATTTTCTTCAATGTCTTCATACATTTTTAGGGGTCATCTCCGGTAGGTAAACCGAATCAAGGAGGGACTACTACCTGTGTTATCCTGCAATTCTCACAAACACATTAGTCCCTCAACCACGTTTGTCGTCAATACTCCAAAACCAAACTAGGGGTGGCACTAGATGCACTTACAGAATGTCCAGCTCACTTTTGATCGCCTCACTGATATCACCAATGAGCTTCATGCACTTGGCGCCACTGAGATCACCAAGCACTAAATCGTCAAGACACTTCTGAGATCTCTTGACAACTCATTTGACACCCTGGCCCTGATGATTCAAGAGCGCACTGACTTCAAGACTCACGATCCATCTGACATACTTGACAGGCTCAACACACATGAGTTCCAGCTATCTGAGAAAAGAGATATCCATGGTCCCAACTATGGCCGTACTCGTGCTTTGAAGGCAAAGGTTGTCTCCTCATCTGAAGAAGAATTTGACTACAGTTTTGGGGATCCTGAAGACATTGGAAAGGAGCTTGCTATGCTTGTGAAGAAGTTCTAGAAGTTCACCAACAAGAAAGACTTCAGAAAGTCTTCAAGCTCCAGCTCAAGAAATGATGAAGCTTCCTCTCGTGATCACAAGAAGAGAACCTGTCACAAGTGCAAGAAACCTGGTCACTACATATCTGAGTGTCCACAGTGGGACAATGAGACAAAGAAGAAGAAGAGCAAGGAATATGATTCTGATGAAAAGAATAAGAAGAAATCCTCAAAGTCTTCTTCCAAGTCTTCATCGAAGTCTTCATCACACAAGAAGAGCTCATCAAGCAAGGCTTGTGCTTTGTTGGCAAGGAGATGGATTTAGAGGAGGAGTCTGCATCTGAGGAGGCAGAGGAGGAGTCTGCATCTGAGTAGGCAGAGGTGGAGTCTGAAGAGGAATCTGATTCTGGAGTAGCAAGCCTGGCTCTAGCTTCTGCATACGTCGCCAAGTCCATCTTCAACACTGAAGACAATGGCCTCGTCAACAATGCTGATGCCAAGGATGAGGATGACTCTACTCCCACCTACTGCTTCATGGCACGTGGTGCCAAGGTAAACTCACACGATGCTTACTTTCAAACATCAAGTGAAGATGACTCTGAATGTGAATCTAAACCTAGCTACAAAACACTTGCTAAAATTGCAACTGAACAACAGAAAACCATGGGACATATTCAAAAACTGTTAGACAGAAGCGATGACCTATTGGACGTGGAAACGACTCGATCTCAGTCCTTAATTGAAGACATTAAAAATCTTCACGTTAAGTATGAGGAACTTGAAAGTCGTCATGAATCGCTCTCAACCTCTCATGAGAAGCTTTCCTATGATTATCTTCAAAGGAAGCAGGACCTTGAGAAATTGAGATCGGCTCATGAAGATCTTCAAAAGGAGAACTAGTCACTCCGCGCTCAACAGATCAGTTTCGCTCAGGAAGGATTTGAACCACCTTGTCTAAAATGTATTGAGCGTGATAATGTTGTCTCTGTTGCTGAATGTTCAACTGCTGCTACTGTTGCAATATCTTCAACTGCTAATGTGGTAACTAACCCCTCAGCTGAGGATACCACTACTATAGCTGATGAGAATGCCAGGTTGAAATCATTACTTGAGACAGGAATGTACAAAAGTCTCAAAGGGCATCAGACACTATGCCATGTCCTTAAAAAGCAGATTCTGAACCGAAACCCTAGGAAAGAGGGTGTTGGATTCGAGTGGAAAATGAATGTTGATGGTTATTACTGGATGCCTGAGAAGTACCACAAAACCACATGGGTTGCTGCTAAGGGACCTTCAGTGGATCCATCTACCTTATCTGGCTTCACTAGTGCTAACCCAATTATCATTGATGAATCCTTTGGTGCAAACTATAAACTGTTCAAGAATCAGAATGGTGAAGTGTTTGCCAGATATATTGGTACTAACTACAGGAATGGACCACCTCTTAAGAAGATTTGGGTACCCAAGCGTTGTCTAGAAAGTCTTCCCATGAATGTCATCATGACACCACCAGGGAAGAAGACAAACCCCAGTCCAAAGGATTCATATGGTCCAAAGGCTTCATACAGACAAAGGACTCACCTGAGTCACCCTAACGCTAATGTTTTGTAGGGAAATCATACTTAGACCTTTGAATATGAGTGTGTTTCATCAAACTACTATGTTCATAACTCTAGGAACTTTTCTGCATATTCTTATGAGTATTATTCTCCTCCTGCAAGGCTATTTGCTAGGGCTCCAAAGCCGAAGTTCTCAGGTGCTGCACTTTGACTCGTTGCTTCTAAGCCACCCGTGAAGATGTGGGTGGTTAAGAAAACTTAACACTCTTTTGAAGGGAAAGGTCTCCAGCCGGAAATCAAAGGCGTCTGATGCTTATGCTGGGGACCTTAAACATCTTGTGGGACGCAAGATAAAATGTCCAAATGGTCTTACTATGTATTTTGTCCCAGGATTCCTTGACACTCATCCTATATATCCTAACCAAGATCTGAACTTCTATGTTCCGCTTGTTCGTCAAATGTTTCTGCTTCACAACTCTCTTGGTGAAGCCTATCCCCCAAACTGTACTGTAGGCTATGACACCTCAAGCTTCAGAATGGATTATGGATAGTGGATGCACCAACCACATGACTGGTGATCGAAGTCTTCTGATGGATTCAACCCTTCGCCCATCTGATAAAAGTCATATCACATTTGCTGACACTAGTAAAAGTAAGGTATTGGGTCTTGGTAGAGTTGCAATCTCAAAGGATCAGCACATGGATAAAGTGATGCTTGTTGAATCCCTTGGTTTCAACTTAATGTCTGTATCAATGCTATGTGAGTTGAACATGATTGTGATATTTGGAAAATATCGTTGCCTTGTCCTTATGGAATCTGACAAATCTCTAGTCTTTGAAGGGTATCAAAAAGATGATCTGTATATGGTAGATTTCTCAGCAGGACCACAGCTTGTCGTATGTCTTCTAGCAAAAGCTTCAGAGTGCTGGCTCTGGCATCGGAGGCTAGGACATGCAGGCATGAGGAACTATGCACTCTCGCGAAGAAGAAGCATGTTGTGGGCATCGAAGGCATCAAGTTCAAGAAGGACCATCTGTGTGGTGCCTGTGAAGCTAGGAAGATGACTAGGGCCAAGCATCCCTCGAAGACAATCATGACGACATCTCAACCCTTCGAGCTGCTTCACATGGACTTATTCGGTCCTACTCACTACTCTACTCTTACTACCACTGCTTGTCTCTATGGTTTCGTTATTGTTGATGATTACTCAAGATATACATGGGTGCATATAATTCCCTATAAGACTGAAGTGCAGGATGTCTTCAGACGATTCGCCAATCATGCCATGAGGAACTATGGCGTCAAGATCAAGCATATCAGAAGTGACAATGGCACAGAATTCAAGAACACCAGCCTCGACACTTATCTTGATAAACTAGGCATCACTCATGAGTTTTCTGCTCCATACACACCTTAGCAGAATGGCATCATGGAGCGCAAGAACAGAACCCTCATCGAGATGGCTCGGACGATGCTTGATGAGTACAAGACTCCAAGGAAGTTCTGGCCTTAAGCTATTGACACTGTATGCCACATCATCAACCGAGTTTATCTTCACAAGCTTCTAAAGAAGACATCATATGAGCTGCTAACTGGTAAGAAGCCAAACTTCAGTTACTTTAGAGTATTTGGTGCTAGGTGCTGGATCAAGGATCCACATCACACTTCAAAATTTGAACCGAAAGCACATGAAGGTTTTATGCTTAGATACGGAAAGGATTCGCACTCCTACAGAGTCTTCAACCTCTTTAACTATAAAGTGGTTGAAACTATGGATGTGCGGTTTGATGAGACTAACGGCTCGCAAAGAGAGCACTTGCCAAATGTGCTAGATGAAGTCCCCCCTAGTAAATCTATCAAGCTCATGGGTACTGGAGAAATTATACCTTCTGAAGCTTAGGCTAAAGACGAACTCATTATTGCACCAAGTCAACCTAAAGACAATGCTCAGCCTAAAGTCAATGTGATACATCTCCAACATATCTATAATTTATGAAGCATTCAAGATATTATATTATCTGTTTTGGATGTTTATGGGCTTTACTAAGCACTTTTATATTATTTTTGGGACTAACCTATTAACTAGAGGCCCAGCCCATATTGTTGTTTTCTTGCCTATTTCAATGTCTCGAAGAAAAGGAATATCAAACGGAGTCCAAACGAAATGCAAACTTGGGGAAAGTTATTTTTGGAACGGAAGCAATCCAGGGGACTTAGAGTGCATGTAAGGGAAGCTTCGAGGTGGCCACGAGGCAGGGAGGCGCACCCACCTCCCCTGGGCGCGCCCCCACCCTCGTGGGCCCCTCATGGCTCCCCTTACCGACTTATTTCGCCAATATATCTCCATATACCCTAAAACCTTCGAGGAACATAACAGATTGGGAGTTCCGCAGCTGCAAGCCTCTGTAGCCACCAAAAACCAATCGGGACCCTGTTCCGGCACCCTGCCGGAGGGGGGATCCCTCACCGGTGGCCATCTTAATCATCCCGGCGCTCTACATGACGAGGAGGGAGTAGTTCACCCTTGGGGCTGAGGGTATGTACCAGTAGCTATGTGTTTGATCTCTCTCTCTTGCTCTCTCTCTCTCTCTCTCGTGTGCTTGATTTGGCACGATCTTGATGTATCGCGAGCTTTGCTATTATAGTTGGATCTTATGATGTTTCTCCCCCTCTACTCTCTTGTAATGGATTGAGTTTTCCCTTTGAAGTTATCTTATCGGATTGAGTCTTTAAGGATTTGAGAACACTTGATGTATGTCTTGCATGTGCTTATCTGTGGTGAAAATGGGATATAACATAATCTACTTGATGTATGTTTTGGTGATCAACTTAGGGTTCAGTGACCTTGTGAACTTATGCATAGGGGTTGGCACACATTTTCGTCTTGACTCTTTGGTAGAAACTTTGGGGCACTCTTTTAAGTTCTTTGTGTTGGTTGAATAGATGAATCTGAGAGTGTGTGATGCATATCATATAATCATACCCACGGATACTTGAGGTGACATTGGATTATCCAGGTGACATTAGGGTTTTGGTTGATTTGTGTCTTAAGGTGTTATTCTAGTACGAACTCTATGATAGATCGAATAGAAAGAATAGTTCGTGTTATTTTTCTACGGACTCTTGATTAGATCGATCAGAAAGGATAACTTTGAGGTGGTTTCGTACCCTACAATAATCTCTTCGTTTGTTCTCCGCTATTAGTGACTTTGGAGTGACTCTTTGTTGCATGTTGAGGGATAGTTATATGATCCAGTTATGTTATTATTGTTCAGAGAACTTGCACTAGTGAAAGTATGAACCCTAGGCCTTGTTTCCTAGCATTGCAATACCATTTGTGCTCACTTTTATCATTAGTTACCTTGCTGTTTTTATAATTTCAGATTACAAAAACCTATATCTACCATCCTTATTGCACTTGTATCACCATCTCTTCGCCGAACTAGTGCACCTATACAATTTACCATTGTATTGGGTGTGTTGGGGACACAAGAGACTCATTGTTATTTGGTTGCAGGGTTGTTTGAGAGAGACCATCTTCATCCTATGCCTCCCACGGATTGATAAACCTCTGCACTTGGAGGCCCCACAACGTCTACAAGAAGAAGGTTGTGTAGTAGACATCAAGCTCTTTTCTGGCTCCATTGCCAGGGAGGTGAGTGCTTGAAGGTATATCTATAGATCTTGCAATCGAATCTTTTCGTTTCTTGTTTCATCACTAGTTTAGTTTATACAAGAAAACTACCAAAAAATGGAATTGAGTTTGCCTCATACACTTCATCTTTTTAATATCTTTCGTGAAAATGATGGTAAGGAAAATTGTGCTCAATTTCTAGAAGAAGAATGCATTAAAATGTTTGGTACTAGATCTTTGAATAATGAGCACGATTGCAATGTTTTTAGTATGAATTCTTTGAACACCTATGATGCTAATGATATGCAAAGCCACAAGCTTGGGGATGCTATGTTTGATGAAGATGATATTTTTGTCCCCCAAGTTTTGATGAGAATATTTATTATGATGAAAGCATGCCTCCTATTTATGATGATTATATTGATGAAAGTGGATTTGGAGAGGTCATGACTTTATTTAGTGATGAATCCACTATTTCGTAAGAGGTTCCAATTGATTATGAGAACAAAGTTGTTATCTATGATGATTATTTTGATGACTTGTATGCTATTAAGAATAATGATAACCATGAAACTTGTCATCATGATTTTAGTTTTCAATTGGATTATGACTCACATGATAATTATTTTGTTGATTTTGCTCCCACTACTATTCATGAGAAGAGATTTGCTTATGTGGAGACTAGTAAATTTTCTATGCTTGTAGATCATGAAAAGAATGCTTGACGTGATGGTTATATTGTTGAATTCATTCATGATGCTACTGAAAATTATTATGAGGGAGGAATATATGCTTGTAGGAGTTGCAATGATATCAAGTTTCCTCTCTATGTGCCTAAAGTTTTAAAGTTATGCTTATTTTGCCTTCCTATGCTAGTTGATTATTGTTCCCATAAGTTGTTTGCTCACAAAATCCCATGCATAGGAAGTGGGTTAGACTTAAATGTGTTAGTAATATTCTTCATGAAGCTCTCTTTATGTTTCAATTCTTATCTTTTATGCGAGCATCATTGTCATCATCATGCCTAGCTAGAAAGGCATTAAAGAAAAGCGCTTGTTGGGAGACAACCCAATATTTACCCTTACTGTTTTTGTGTGTTCACATGATTATGCTACTATAGTAATAATGTTTTATAGCTTTTCTTTCAATAAAGTGCCAAGTAAGACCTTTAGGATAGCTTACGGTGATAGTTGTGTTGATCCTGCTGAAAATCAAAAACTTTTGCACCAAGTAAATTAGTTTTGATAATTCACAGAAACGTGCTTTTGATCTGGATTGGTACACAAATTTCTTAGGACTTACTAATTTGGTAGGGTTTTTGGAGTTCCAGAAGTATATGTTTGATACAGATTACTACACACTGTTATGTTTTTGACAGATTCTGTTTTCATTGTGTTGTTTGCTTATTTTGATGAATCTATGAGTAGTATCGGAGGGTATGAACCATAGAGAAGTTGGAATACAGTAGATATTACACCAATATGAATTTAGAATGAGTTCATTACAGTACCTAAGTGGTGATTTATTTTCTTATACTAACGGAGCTTACAAGTTTTCTATTGAGTTTTGTGTTGTGAAGTTTTCAAGTTTTGGGTAAAGATTCGATGGACTATGGAATAAGGAGTGGCAAGAGCCTAAGCTTGGGGATGCCCAAGGCACCCCAGGGTAATATTCAAGGACAACCAAGAGCCTAAGCTTGGGGATGCCCCGGAAGGCATCCCCTCTTTCGTCTTCGTTCATCGGTAACTTCACTTGGAGCTATGTTTTTATTCACCACATGATATGTGTTTTGCTTGGAGCGTCATTTTGTTTTATTTTTCTTGCTGTTTGAATAAAATACATTATATCTGAATTTCTTAAATGAGAGAGAGTCTTCATATAGCTACATAATTATTTAACTACTCATTGATCTTCACTTATATCTTTTTGGAGTAGTTTGTCATTTACTTGTGTGCTTCACTTATATCCTATGAGTAAATGGTTGAATGAGTTGAATGTCATAAATCTGAAATTATATATGTTTCATTTGCTTATCGCATGGGGAGTAATGACTTCACATCTAAGAAGTAGAGGTTGTAAATTTCTTGAAGGTTAGCAAGCATTGTATTGGTCATTTGAACAATTCATGAAAGAATATTGAAGGAAGAGAAATTTCACATATAAATATACTATCTTAGACATCTTCTATGATTGTGAGCCCCATTAATTATTTTCAAACCTGATCAAATTAGTTGAAGTTGGACAAGGAAGACAACCTAATGAGTTATGCTTGGGTGTATTTGTATACAAGTTATATTGTTATAGATCCTCCAACATGTGGTGCTTGCTTTTAGAATCCTTTGCTAGCCAAAATATCTGTACTAAGCGGGAGTACTGCTTGTGCATCGAAATTCCTTGAACCAAGTTTCTTCCATGAGTGCCCACCATACCTACCTATATGCGGTATTTACCTGCCGTTCCAAGTAAAGTTGCATGTGTAAAACTCTAAACCTTCAAATAATAATCTATTTTGTGTCACGCCCAATATGCGACCCTATCCAAAAGGAACTCGAAGGTCCCACCAAGGATAGACCTGCATATTGAAACGCTTTTGCAAGGTGGATATCATTACATCAACATTACATAATAGATGGGGATACATACATAAGGCATACAATGCCACACGAATACAACATCACAATACATAAGAGCAACATCCGACTACGAATGAAACACAAACAGAAGCTCAAACGACATCCACCCTGCTAGCCCAGGCTGCCGACCTGGAACCTATCCCCTGAACGAAGAAGAAACCTAAGAAGAACTCCAACACAAGCAAACATCGCTCTCACGTCATGATCATCGCATAACCTGTACCGGCAACTGTTGTTGTCGTAACCTGTGAGCCACGAGGACTCAGCAATCCCATTACCATGGGTATCAAGACTAGCAAAGCTTAATGGGAAAGGAAGGGGTAAAGTGGTGAGGCTGCAGCAGCGAGTAAGCATATATGGTGGCTAACATACGCAAATAAGAGCGAGAAGAGAGCAAGCGGAATGGTCGTGAAGCTAGCAATGATCAAGAAGTGATCCTGAACTCCTACTTACGTCAAACATAACCCAAAAACCGTGTTCACTTCCCAGACTCCGCCGAAAAGAGACCATCACGGCTACACACACGGTTGATGCGTTTTAATTCGGATCTGGTGTCAAGTTATCTACAACCGGACATTAACAAATTCCCATCTGCCTATAACCGCAGGCACGGCTTTCGAAAAATTATACCCTGCAGGGGTGTCCCAACTTAGACCATGATAAGCTCTCACGATCAACGAAGGATATACCTTCTCCCAGGAAGACCCGATCAGACTCGGAATCCCGGTTTACAAGACATTTCGACAATGGTAAAACAAGACCAGCAAAGCCGCCCGATGCGCCGACAATCCCGATAGGAGCTGCACATATCTTGTTCTCAGGGCACACCGGATTGTCCAAACTTCCGGTAGGCCAGCCCAGAGTTGCCCCTGGTGGCCACCGGCGGTTGACGGGTTGGACCAACACTCACGACGAGCACTGGCCCGGGGGGGTAAAATAAAGATGACCCTTGAGAGGGCGACTCCCAAGGGAAAAGTAGGTGGTCGTGAGGCAAATGGTAAAACCAAGGTTGGGCCTTGCTGGAGGATTTTTATTCAAAGCAAACTGTCAAGGGGGTCCCATAAATCACCCAACCGCGTAAGGAACACAAAATCCGGGAACATAACACCGGTATGACGGAAACTAGGGCGGCAAGAGTGGAACAAAACACCAGGCATAAGGCCGAGTCTTCCACCCTTTACCAAGTATATAGATGCATTAAATATAAGAGACATTGTGATATCCCAACATAATCCTGTCCACCATGGAGCAATCTTCAACTTCACCTGCAACTAGCAACGCTATAAGAGGGGCTGAGCAAAAGCGGTAACATAGCCAAGCAACGGTTTGCTAGGAAGGGTGTCAAAGGTTAGAGGTTCATGGCAATTTGGGAAGGCTTGATAAACAAGTGATAGGTAGCGCAGCATAGCGATAGAACGAAGCAACTAGCATAGCAAAGATAGTAGTGAGATCCAGGGTAGCGGTCATCTTGCCTGAAATCCCGCAAGGAAGAAGAACGAGTCCATGAAGAAGACGAACATACGAAGCCGAACCAAGCGTGGACGAACGAATCCTCACGATCGCAACGAAACAGGAACTATCGAGAAGAAACACACAACATGGTAAACACACCACACAAGAACAAGGCATGATGCACAACAAGCATGATGCATGACAAAGCTACATGAAGCTACTCATGGCAAGAGATGATGCAAACCGGAGCAACACAACAAGGCAAGTTTAAATGAGGCCGGGAACAACATATAACAATTCCGGTAAGTCCTCATATGCAACTTTCGAAATTGGTCCAGATGATCTACACGAGATTCTAGTCAAGTTACATATAAAGTTCATTTAGTTCGGAGCTACGGCCTAGAGGATATGAGCAAAACAAGTTAAACATGGCATTGATGCAAAATGCATTCAAACATCAAGAAAACACCTCAAAACAAGGATGCAACATGATAATATGAAACTACATGCAAAATCAAGCAAGTTTCATATAGAGCACACTCAAAACGGAGCAACGGTTCAACACACACAAGAAACAAGTTATAGCAACAATCTGTCCAAAACAGCAACTAGGTATATTGCAAGCATCAAAACAATATGCTACAGCATCTCAATATGAAAACAAAAGGCATGGGCATGATGTACAGGTAGAGCTTAACAAAACATTTACACTGAGCTATCTCCAGAAATCAATAGAACATGCTCAAACACACATGGCAAGATTGCAAATAATAACAGTTCAGACTTTGCAGATAATAACATCAGGTTGCAATGTTTAGAGCTATCAAGTAACATGCTATAAGAACTTATCATGGCAAACAAAGGCATGACATGATACTACCAAATGCATAGAACAAAAGTCCCTTACTGACCATGAGTCAAAAAGGAACAGAAAATATGATGGCACCCATGTAAACATGGCAAGTTATATGACATATGCAAACATGGCAGGAACAACGATAAGTAGGCATGTTGGTGAGCTTGTACCACTCACCACAGAGCAATACATGGCATGGAAAGGCAACCAACAGTAATAAGGCATGTTTATGAAGCTAAGCATGGCAATAGCAAGTTCATAGGGTACATGGATCAATAACAACAAGCATGGCAACAACTGAACTTAATGTTAACAGGCTGACAACAACATTATTTAGCAACTTTGGAGCAAGATTACAATAAGCTACAGCAGGCTATAAATGCAACCAGGGGCATGGATGGATAGAGAATGACATGTAGAACAAAACACCCTTAGTGAACATCTCCAGATTATGCATAGAATGACTTGTAGCAGCAGGTTTACATAGCATCACCAAATAACAGATTCAGCCTAGCAAAACAGCAACAGCAAGTACCTTACTTAACAAGCTCGATTCACTCACCACAAGTCATTGCATGACAAGATAAGCATAGCATCATCAAGAAGACATGTTTATGAAGCTAACTATGGCAAGAATAAGTTCATAGCATGCAAGGATCAACTACAACAACCTTGGCAAAATTGAATACCATGTAAACAATCTACCAGGAAACATTTTGTAGCAAAAGTAGAGCACGAAAATGACATTCTAGACTAATCCATAATTGCAACCAGGTGCATGGATGGATAGAGCATAACCATATGTTCAAAACATCCTTACTTAAGTATCTCAAAATATTCATGGATCTCTCTGTAGCATGAAGTTTACATGGCATAAAAATAACAGCAGAATAGGGACTGAAATCAGCAACATCACGAAACCTAGTTTGCATGCTTGTTCTAGTCACCACATTGATCACAAAAAATACATGGCATACACCACTGTAAAGATGGCATGACATAGATCAAAACACATGTAGACATCAACCTCATAGGATGCACACATCAAACATGGCAAAAAAGACAAATGAGCATGTTCTGTTAACAGACAGCAGACAACATCATATAGCACTCTTGCAACGAAGATCCAGGCATCAAGATGAGCTCAAATGAACATTACGCAATGGAATGAAATGAAGTACTCATTGAGGCGAACAATTTGACATATTACAAGCACGAAACGGAGCAGTAGGCAAGAAGTTACAGCAGGTCAAACATGCACACATATTATGAGGTTTTTTCCAGACTTAGTCAAATTCGCATGCGCGCAGGATAGCTAAAAGATGCACAGAGCGAGGTTTAGTGGGCTGCTCACCCTGGGCTCGGCCCATGACGAGGAAGCAGGCCGGGGCACTGGGCTGGGCCTTGGAGATGGGCCAGCGGGGGGGAGGCACGTGGCCGATCAACGGAAGGGCGGATCGGGGCTCCTCCCGATCGGCCATGGCCACGCCGGCGACGGAGCCCGGCGGAGGTGGCGGAGAAGGGCAGGGGGCGACCGGGGAGGGGCGGATCCGGCCGTGGCCAGGCCAGATCTGGCCGGGGAGACGGCCAGCGGCGGGGCTGGCGAGCAGGCGGCGCTGGAGACCCGGCAGGCGCGAAGGGCGAG
>NC_041393.1:269777403-269779993 GCF_002162155.2 Triticum dicoccoides
GGTGGCCACGTGGCGGCCTCCGGTTGGCTGCGGGCGGCGGCGCGGACACGTCCGGCCGGGGGCGGACGCGTCCGGTGGCGGAGAGGGAAAAAGTTAGGGTTTCGGGGGGAGAATGCATCCGCGAATTTCGGGGGGAGGGGCAAATTTATAGATAGAGGGAGCTAGGAGAGTCTGAATGAGGAGCGGTTTTCGGCCATGTGATCGTGATCGAACGAGCGAGAGCATGGAGGGGAGTTAGATGGGTTTTGGGCCAGTTTGGAAGGGTGTTGGGCTGCAAGACGAAAGAGGCTTTTACGGTTACCCGGTTAACCGTTGGAGTACCAAACGACCTCCAAATTGCACGAAACTTGACAGGCGGTCTACCGGTGCTATACCAAGGCCGCTTGGCAAACCTCGGGCCATTCTGTGACAGTTTAACACCCGCTCATGAAGAGAGGCAAGAAGGGGACGCCGGAGGGCATAGGAGTGCCGGATCGCGAAACGGACAACGGGGAAAAAGCTCGGATGCATGAGACGAACATGTATGCAATGCAATGCACATGATGACATGATAAAATGCAACACGCAAGCAAATGACATGGCAACAACGACGAATAACAGGCAGACACCTGGCGCATCGAATCCGAGGCGTTACAACACTCCTCCACTAACAAGAGATCTCGTCCCGAGATCTTAGGATTGAGACAAAAGGGCAAAAGGGATGAGGTGAAACAAGAACTCAAGAGAAGAAGCAAAGAATCGAGAGCACTTGAGAAGAAGAGAGGAACGACGAGAATCTTAAAGTCACGAAAACAGATAGACTATGAAACAACTCCGGTTAGAACGAGATAAGAAACGAATAAGACTGAAAGGATTTAGGCAGCACTCCGGTTGAAAATGGAAGGAAAAGAACATGAACTTCACACGATGGGATGGAACTTGATGAGATGAACAACGCAAAGCCTCCGGAAGAATTAAAGAATGGAATGAAATGAACTTAGAAGGAAGGGTTGAACAAAGTTGTTGAGAGAATCAACAACGAAAAGAATAAGCTTGTCGTGGACTTATGGATAACATCTCAAAATTATGAGCTGATCGCCGACCACAAGCGGAAAATGTTAAATAGCTGAGGAGAACGAAGAAATGCAAAACTCCACTTCAAAAGGATATGGAGAATTAATTGCACTTTGAGATGCAAGAAGGAAGATACTAGAACTCCTTGAACAAGAATCTTGACGAACACCTGAGGAATGGATTAAATCATGAAGAACCACCATGAAGAACTCCGGTGACAAAAGGATGATGAGATAGAATGAAGGAAGAAAGAATAAGATGAGCCTTGCAATGATTTAGATGGAGGTTCCGACAAAATAGTCGAGGAAAAATTTGAACTCCGGAAAAGAAAAAGAAAAACACTTGGAACTAGAATTTATTCACCAAGAACAAACTCCGAAGGAAGGGATTACTCACTTGGATGAAATAAGAATAAGATTTATTGTTCTTATCCTTCATCAAATTAAATTGATGACAAGCAATGGACTTTTACATACTACTTATTCTTCTTGGGAAAAAAAGATTAAGGGGAATATGGCGCAAAACTTGAGAAAGTCTTCATGAACCACCGGTAGGATTGAAAGAAGGAATGGATTGATACGATAACAAAGGAAAAAGAATCTGAATGAACCACCATAAGTATTCGAAAATGACTGATGAAAGAGACTTAATCACCGGGAAGAATTAGAAGAACAATTAAGCTAGAGGGGATTTAGATGCAAAAGAACAAGAGATCATGAGCTGGTTAAAGAACACTTGAACGAAACGCCGGGATGATTGGATAACGTTAGCTGAAATGTGAGGGCAAAGAATTCTTCTGGAACGATGGACTCCGGTGAAAAGAAACAGGAAAACAACTTCTGACATACTCCGGATGGTTAAGAAAAGAATATCTGACGAATGGAATAATTCGAGACGATAGCATGAAACTAGAACCACGAATCTTCGAGAGAACGGGCAAGATTTAGAGGAAAAACTCTTCTTCGGTCTTCAACTGATGACGGGAAAAACACCACCAAAATTACTGAGATACTCCGGGAGAATGGAAAGCAAGGAGGTTGGGCCAACAATGAAAAGAATTTGAAAATGATCTTGGAAAGGCATCTAACTGATGAAATTCATTCTTAAGTCACACTTGAAAAGAATATAAGAATTACTCCGGGAGAATTAGAAGAGTCAGGTAAGATCCTGGAAAAAGACCTGTGGGTTAGGGCCCACTAGAGAGAAAAACACCGTTGGAAAGGGATGATGAATACATAGATTAAGCACCGGAACAATTGAAATATTTGAATGAGGTGATAACCTCGAATTAATTGGAACACAGACGAATCTCGTGAGATGTCTTCTAAACTCCAGAATGATTGAATGGAGAGAGGCAAACGAGCAAGGAGAACACTTTATCCCAGGAAAAGAATGTGATCAACTAAAAACTTGAATTGAACCCACCGGAGAAGGAAAAGAGTTGAAGAATGACAAGCAAGACAAGAAATCACCGGTTGAAACAATTGACGAAAGACTGAAGAGGCTCCACATGAATGAAATTGATGCTCGAAAGAGA
>NC_041393.1:269780395-269785037 GCF_002162155.2 Triticum dicoccoides
GGCTCCGGGAAGAAAAGGGTGGGAGGGCGGGAAAACAAAGGCAACTCGGAAGGGGAAACCGACGAATATCTTGAAGAGAAAACACCGGTTGAAATCATTGAGGAAAGAAAGCAAAAACTTCACACGAGTAGGATGGATACTCGATTACGGACTCCGGCTCCGAGAAGAAAAAAGGGTGGGCGGGTGGGAAAAACAAAGACAACTTTGGACAGGGAAAAACAACGACGTCGGAGGAAGAACTGAGGATTGACCTCAAGGATGAAGAAGGCTTGAGTCAACTTGACGAGAAATGCACCAGATCAAAAGAGCTGAGAACCAACGATCGGAAAACAAACTGCGTGATCCTAAAGAAAAAATTTGAAGGGGAAGAGGGGTAATTCAAGACACCTACGTCAAGATTCCTTACCAGAGCGACGAAGGGGCTGAGGAGTAAAAAGAATTCCTACTCTCCGATATAACTAGACTCCGAAAAACAGTTTTCTTCTAGACTCAACAACGGCCAGACTACACGATCAATCAAGGGGGCTCCAAGGGTCGGTCAAGGCTCTAATACCAACTTGTCACGCCCAATATGTGACCCTATCCAAAAGGAACTCGAAGGTCCCACCAAGGATAGACCCGCATATTGAAACGATTTTGCAAGGTGGATATCATTACATCAACATTACATAATAGATGGGGATACATACATAAGGCATACAATGCCACACGAATACAGCATCACAATACATAAGAGCAACATTCGACTACGGATGGAACACAAACAGAAGCTCAAACGACATCCACCCTGCTAGCCCAGGCTGCCGACCTGGAACCTATCCCCTGAACGAAGAAGAAGCCTAAGAAGAACTCCAAAACAAGCAAACATCGCTCTCGCGTCATGATCATCACATAACCTGTACCTGCAACTGTTGTTGTAGTAATCTGTGAGCCACGAGGATTCAGCAATCCCATTACCATGGGTATCAAGACTAGCAAAGCTTAATGGGAAAGGAAGGGGTAAAGTGGTGAGGTTGCAGCAGCGACTAAGCATATATGGTGGCTAACATACGCAAATAAGAGCAAGAAGAGAGCAAGCGGAATGGTCGTGAGGCTAGCAATGATCAAGAAGTGATCCTGAACTCCTACTTACGTCAAACATAACCCAAAAACCGTGTTCACTTCCCGGACTCCACCGAAAAGAGACCATCACGGCTACACACACGGTTGATGCATTTTAATTCGGATCTGGTGTCAAGTTATCTACAACCGGACATTAACAAATTCCCATCTGCCTATAACCGCAGGCACGGCTTTCGAAAGATTATACCCTGCAGGGGTGTCCCAACTTAGCCCATGATAAGCTCTCGCGATCAACGAAGGATATACCTTCTCCCAGGAAGACCCGATCAGACTCGGAATCCCGGTTTACAAGACATTTCAACAATGGTAAAACAAGACCAGCAAAGCCGCCTGATGCGCCGACAATCCCGGTCTCATGGCACACCGGATTGTCCAAACTTCCGGTAGGCCAGCCCAGAGTTGCCCCTGGTGGCCACCGGTGGCTGACGGGTTGGACCAACACTCACGACGAGCACTGGCCCCGGGGGGGGGGGGCGTAAAATAAAGATGACCCTCGAGAGGGCGACTCCCAAGGGAAAAGTAGGTGGTGGTGAGGCAAATGGTAAAACCAAGGTTGGGCCTTGCTGGAGCAGTTTTATTCAAAGCGACCTATCAAGGGAGTCCCATAAATCACCCAACCGCATAAGGAACGCAAAATCCGGGAACATAACACCGGTATGACGGAAACTAGGGCGGCAAGAGTGGAACAAAACACCAGGCATAAGGCCGAGTCTTCCACCCTTTACCAAGTATATAGATGCATTAAATATAAGAGATATTTTGATATCCCAACATAATCCTGTCCACCATGGAGCAATCTTCAATTTCACCTGCAACTAGCAATGCTATAAGAGGGGCTGAGCAAAAGTGGTAACATAGCCAAGCAACGGTTTGCTAGGAAGGGTGTCAAAGGTTAGAGGTTCATGGCAATTTGGGAAGGCTTGATAAACAGGTGATAGGTAGCGCAGCATAGCGATAGAATGAAGCAACTAGCATAGCAAAGATAGTAGTGAGATCCAGGGTAGCGGTCATCTTGCCTGAAATCCCGCAAGGAAGAAGAATGAGTCCATGAAGAAGACGAACGGATGAAGCCGAACCAAGCGTAGACGAATGAATCCTCACGATCGCAACGAAACAGGAACTATCAAGAAGAAACACACAACATGGTAAACACACCACACAAGAACAAGGCATGATGCACAACAAGCATGATGCATGACAAAGCTACATGAAGCTACTCATGGCAAGAGATGATGCAAACCAGAGCAACACAACAAGGCAAGTTTAAATGAGGCCGGGAACAACATATAACAATTCCGGTAAGTCCTCATATGCAACTTTCGAAATTGGTCTAGATCTGAATAAACCTTATGTTCAAGTTGTTAAACAGCAAGTTAAAATGCACTAAGATGATCTACACGAGATTCTAGTCAAGTTACATATAAAGTTCATTTAGTTTGGAGCTACGGCCTAGAGGATATGAGCAAAACAAGTTAAACATGGCATTGATGCAAAATGCATTCAAACATCAAGAGAACACCTCAAAACAAGGGTGCAACATGATAATATGAAACTACATGCAAAATCAAGCAAGTTTCATATAAAGCACACTCAAAATGGAGCAACGGTTCAACACACACATGAAACAAGTTATAGCAACAATCTGTCCAAAACAGCAACTAGGTATATTGCTAGCATCAAAACAATATGCTACAGGATCTCAATATGAAAACAAAAGGCATGAGCATGATGTACAGGTAGAGGTTAACAAAACATGAACACTGAGCTATCTCCAGAAATCACTAGAACATGCTCAAACACACACGGCAAGATTGCAAATAATAACAGTTCAGACTTTGCAGAAAATAACATCAGGTTGCAATGTTTAGAGCTATCAAGTAACATGCTACAGGAACTTATCATAGCAAACAAAGGCATGACATGATACTACTAAATGCATAGAACAAAAGTCCCTTACTGACCATGAGTCAAAAAGGAACAGAAAATATGATGGCACCCATGTAAACATGGCAAGTTATATGACAGATGCAAACATGGCAGGAACAACGATAAGTAGGCATGTTGGTGAGCTTGTAACACTCACCACAGAGCAATACATGGCATGGCAAGGAAACCAAAAGAAAGAAGGCATGTTCATAGGGTACATGGATCACTAACAACAAGCATGGCAACAACTGAACTTAATGTTAACAGGCTGACAGCAACATTATTTAGCAACTTTGGAGCAAGATTACAATAAGCTACAGCAGGCTATAAATGCAACCAGGGGCATGGATGGATAGAGCATGACATGTGTAACAAAACACCCTTAGTGAGCGTCTCCAGATTATGCATAGAATGACTTGTAGCAGCAGGTTTACATAGCATCACCAAATAACAGATTCAGCCTAGCAAAACAGCAACAGCAAGTACCTTACTTAACAAGCTCGATTCACTCACCACAAGTCATTGCATGACAAGATAAGAATAGCATCATCAAGAAGACATGTTTATGAAGCTAACTATGGCAAGAACAAGTTCATAGCATGCAAGGATCAACTACAACAACCTTGGCAAAATTGAATACCATGTAAACAATCTACCAGGAAACATTTTGTAGCAAAAGTAGAGCACGAAAATGACATTCTAGACTAATCCATAATTGCAACCAGGTGCATGGATGGATAGAGCATAACCATATGTTCAAAAGATCCTTACTTAAGTATCTCAAAATATTCATGGATCTCTCTGTAGCATGAAGTTTACATGGCATAAAAATAACAGCAGAATAGGGACTGAAATCAGCAACATCACGAAACCTAGTTTGCATGCTTGTTCTAGTCACCACATTGATCACAAAAAATACATGGCATACACCACTGTAAAGATGGCATGACATAGATCAAAACACATGTAGACATCAACCTCATAGGATGCACACATCAAACATGGCAAAAAAGACAAATGAGCATGTTCTGTTAACAGACAGCAGACAACATCATATAGCACTCTTGCAACAAAGATTCAGGCATCAAGATGAGCTCAAATGAACATGACGCAATGTAATGAAATGAAGTACTCATTTAGACGAACAATTTGACATATTACACGCACGAAACGGAGCAGTAGGCAAGATGTTACAGTAGGTCGAACATGCACACATATTATGAGTTTTTTTCCAGACTTAGTCAAATTCGCATGCGCGCAGGATAGCTAAAAGATGCACAGAGTGAGGTTTAGTGGGCTGCTCACCCTGGGCTCGGCCCATGATGAGGAAGCAGGCCGGGGCGCTGGGCTGGGCCTTGGAGATGGGCCAGCGGGGGGGGGGGCACATGGCCGGTCAACGGCAGGGCGGATCGGGGCTCCTCCCGATCGGCCTTGCACTACTGGAATCAGCTACTTTGCCATCTGCCAGTTCTTTGCCGTCCGCTAGCGGACGGCAAAGAAGTTCTTTGCCATAAGCTTCCAAAAAGCGGACGGCAAAGAACTGGCTGATGGCAAAGAGCAAGTTTGCCATCAGCCAATTCTTTGTCGTCCGCTA
>NC_041393.1:269785941-269786436 GCF_002162155.2 Triticum dicoccoides
TTTAGGTTTATGTTTAGTTTAGATTTAGTTTTAGTTTTAGGATTAGTTTTAGGTTTATAGGTTTAGTTTTAGTTTAGTTTTAGGTTTAGATTTAGTATTTTCCTTTTTCTGTTTTTTTAGTTTTAGGTTTAGGTTTAGTTTAGTTTTAGGAAAGAAGAAGAAGAGAAAAGGAGGAGAGGAGAAGAAGAAGAAGAGGAGGAGAAGAAAAAAGAAGAAGAGGAAGAAGAAGAAGAAAAAAGAGGAGAGGAGGAGAAGAAGAAGAGGAAAAAGGAAAGGAGGAGGAGGAGGAGGAAGAAGAAGAAGAAGAAGAAGAAGAAGAAGAAGAAGAAGAAGAAGAAGAAGAAGGAAAAAAAGGAAGAAAAGGAAGAAGAGGAAGAAGAAGAAAAGGAAAAAAAACCCGACCCAACACGGTACCCTGACCCCGACCCGGCACCCTGACATGACATCCCGACCCCGAGACCCCGACCCCGACACCCCGACCCGACCCCGACCCCG
>NC_041393.1:269786894-269791516 GCF_002162155.2 Triticum dicoccoides
GAGCCTGACCCGACACCCTGACCCCGAGCCTGACCCGACACCCTGACCCCGACACCACACCCCGACCCCGAAACAACACCCCGACACCATCAAGATTATTAGTAGTGTCAGGTATTACATTAGTAGTGTCAAGTATTTTGCATTTATTGATGATACTGATCGAGATTATTAGTAGTGTCAGGTATTACATTTTTTTATGTTGTACTTGATGATGATACACTTAAGTGATACACATACTATTATTCATGTCGGTCTTTTTTTATGTTGTACTAATTTCGTTTACTGTTTGTCATGGCAGGTGTTGAAAGATGGTGGGCGCTGGTCGGGAGCGTGGTCTGAGGTCTTCCATTCCAGACGCACCTCTAAGCCGAGCGTTGCTGGACAGTATGGCCACACCGCCGGGCCCTTCTTCGTCGACCGCAGTGCCCAGCAGGGGACGAGGTAGGAAGAGAGGAGGTGGGGCACGTGGTCATGGGAGAGGAGGTAGGGTGACTGCTACGGCGCCTTCCTCGCCGCCACCCCTAGCTGTTTCACCCGAGCACGTGACTGCTAGGGTGGACTCGTCCGAGGAGGAGGCTACACGGACTCCGGTCCACGAGCCTCCGGTCCACGGGTCTTGGGCCCACGAACCTCGGGTCGACTGGCCTTCAGCCCACGAGAGTTCGGCCCACGTGACCCCGGAGGAGCACACGTCCGGATGGGGTACCTGGCCGGATCAGCCCGAGGAGCCGAGTGGCCATGCTGATGATGGCGGGGAGCCGACTGATCTTGAGGAGGAGGGGGGCACCGTCTACCAGCGTGGTGCTACATGGCTCCCGTTCGTGCCGGTGACCCGCGAGAAGAGGTGGTTGATTTTCCCTGATGGGGAGAGGTATGTAAGTGCATTTAATATTTTTGTACCTTGTGCATTCATGTTTTTTCAAATAACTAATGCGTTGGCCTTGTCATGATGCAGGGGTTGGGACCACCATCATAGTGTCCGCCGGCCCAACTCCGTCCTTGGAGTTCTTTGCCGGCAAAACTTCCCGGGGTTTGTCACGTTGCCTGGTGAGGGTTGGCTTCCAGAGCTTGGATTGAGCTGGGAGCACTACGTGGCTTCCCCCGCCCCGCCGGATGAGATTATCGACGGTGTCGTGTGCGACACGAGGGCAGACATGGTGATCAGAAAGTTCTGGGTAATTTCTCCTTTACACATTTAAAAATCTTCAACTAGCTAGTTATTAATTGTACTAATCAATATTGTCTCATTTGATTGCAGACATTCTACAGGTGTGAGGAGGGATACGAGGAGGACACGGCACATGTTATCGAGAACGTCTGCAAGCGCCTACTCCAGAACTTACGGCACGAGGCTCGGGTGCAGGCTGTTCGAGACTGCTACGCCTTGCGTGGTATCAAGAAGACCAAGCCGGCGTGCCGCGATAAGTTCCTGAGTAAGGAGCAGTACATGAAGGTAATTCTGAAGGCCTTCTCTACTTAAGTTCCTTCATTTAGTAATTCTTAGCTGTAGCGCTCAAGTTTCTATTTGCTAACTTAGGCGCCTCCGAGATGGTGTGCGGATTGGATGGATTGTTGGGAGGTGTTGGTCGATGAGTGGTGCTCAAAACAATGGCTAGCCCTCCACAACGAGGCCAAGGACAAACGTGCCCAAATGGAAGGTGTGCCACACCATCAAGGCAGCTCCAACTTATATCAGTTCGAGCGCAACTGGGTATGTGGTTTGCTTCATGATTCATGCAACTCATTCATCATGCTAGCTTGAGCCCTTTAATTACTAATTTTCATTGTTTCTCTCTTTCAGGCACGCTACAATAAGGCGGATAAGGTGCCAGAGGTGTACGACCTGTATGCCATGGCCCACACTGCCTCTTTCAAGAAAGTCAAGGCTTTCTCTCAGTCTGACCTCGATGATGCAAACAACTTCACCAACATCTCCTCCCACAACAAGCTCGTGAGATATAGAGATGAGGGGAAGGCGAGGAAAGGGGGGGACTTTAACCCGAGCCAGGGTCCCATTGATCCAGAGCTGTTGATGATATCTGGTGGCGGGAGGTCCCATGGCTCCATAGCCATTGGAGATGGACTTATCCGTTGTCCTAGCACTCTCCCGGAGATCAAGGCGCGCCAGGCGAGCTCCGCTCCTGAGATAAGGCCTCATGAACGGCTAGTGCAACTCGCCATCAAGGTTAGTGATACGTACTCAGTTATCTTTCTCCATTACATTGTGTGCGCTTCCATCAATGATTACAAATGGTCATGTGAGTGGTGTTGCAGGCTGCTATACAGAGTGAGAGAGATAGAAAGGAGAAACTTCTGGCGGAGGCGGCGGAGAGGCAGTGGGAGTTGGAGGAGAGGACGACAAAGATGATGGAGGAGGAGAGGGCACGGAATGACATGCAGGCAAGGGCCATGTACGAGGTCCTTGTGGTAAGTTTCTTCTGCAGATTAGCCAAAACATTCATGTAGTGTTTGTCTCATTACTAACTAGTATGACTGAGTCGTCAAAACCAAATGTGCAGTCTGTGTGCGAGAAGACAGGTCAGACCGCTCCGCCGATGCCAGTGATTGCTCCTGGGACCACGGTGAGTTTTATTTGAATGGACATTACTTGCTAGTCTTAACATTTGAGTGTCATCATGCTAACAAGACATTGGAAATGATCTTTGGTGTAGCGTAACTCCAGACAAGCATCACACGATCCTTCTCCAGCTACCGACACGAGCCACCCCGCTCCTACACCTCCTGGATCTTGGTAAGTTTATCTAGTATTTTGCTTAACACATGCATAAAGACCTAGACTTAGCTCTATTTCCTCCAATGCTTACCATAATGACCTAGACTTAGCTTCTTCTCCTCCAAAATGACTTAATAAGCTTACTGACCTCCAAAACCATCCATTTTACCTAAGTTAGCTCTAAAACGATTTGTACTTAGCTTACTTATGTCAAAAATTGCATAATTAGCTTAGTTAGCTCATAGACGATCCATTTTACCTAAGTTAGCTCTAAAATGACCCATTTTACCTAGGTTAGCTTATAAATGATCCAGTTCATCCAAGTTAGCTCAAAAATGACCCATTTTACCTAATTAGCTCCTAAATGATCCATTTTACCTACGTTAGCTTTAAAATGACCCATTTCACCTAGGTTAACTCCAAAATGACCCATCTTACCTAGGTTATCTCATAAACGATCCATTTCAACTAATTTAGCTCATAAATGATCCATTTCACCAAGTTAGCTAAAAAACGATCCATTTCACCTAAATTAGCTCTTAAATGATCCATTTCACCTAAGTTAGCTAAAAAAGATCCATTTCAACCAAATTAGCTCATAAATGATCCATTTCACCTAAGTTAGCTCAAAAACGATCCATTTCAACTAAGTTAGCTCATAAATGATCCATTTCACCTAAGTTAGCTAAAAACGATCCATTTCACCTTAGTTACCTCAAAAACGATCCATTTGACCTTAGTTAGCTCATAAATGACCCATTTCAACTAAGTTTAGCTCATAAATGATCCATTTCACCTTAGCTAGCTCATAATTGACCCATTTCAACTTAGTTAGCTCATATATGATCCATTTCACGTAAGTTAGCTCATAAATGATATACTCTTCTTGTTCTAGTCTTCTTCTTGTTCTACTCCTCTTGTTCTAGTCTTCTTCTTGTTCTACTCTTCTTGTTCTAACTTTCTTATTTTTCATTTTGCAGATTTCATTCACTTGACGAAAGCTTGCATAGATGGAGTGCTCCTTATCCCTTTCTCTGTTTCTTTTGTATCGTTGAACTATGCATGTATCGTTGGATGAAACTGTTGTAATATATATGGTTGGATGCCTCTATGTTGAACTTGTTATGTATGATGGAACTATGCATGTAATATATATGGTTGGATGATGAAGTTATGTGTTGGATATCTTATATGTTTGCTCTGTAATGGCCTTTTGAAATATATCTATATATGTCATATATATTTGTGATGAAAATTGTTGGATTTAATAAAAGACAGATAAAAGAGCCAATATGCAGGCTCTTTGCCGTCTGCCACCGACGGCACCGGACTCTTTGCCGTCTGCCGCGGACGGCAAAGAAGACACGTGGCATCTAGCTGTGCTTCCTGGGAGCTGACCCATTTGGTCAGTTTGGCCATGTACTGACGTGTAGATGACATCATATGGCGGACGGCAAAGACACTAGAAATTTTGCCGTCAGCGGCGGACGGCAAAGGCCTGCCGTTAGCCACTTAACGGACTGACAGCGCAATTATTGCCGTCCGCCCTCTTTGCCGTCCGCCACGGACGGCAAAGGGCCTTTGCCGTCAGCCGCCAGAAAGCAGCGGAAAAGTAGCTGTTTACCGTAGCCTACTTTGCCGGAGCCTTTTGCCGTCCGCGGCTGACGGCAAAGGCCTTTGCCGTCCGCCGTTCATGCCTTTGACGTCCGCCGTGGCAGACGGCAAAGTAGCTGATTCCTGTAGTGATGGCCGCGCCGGTGACGGAGCTCGGCGGAGGTGGCGGAGAAGGGTAGGGGGCGACCGGGGAGGGGCAGATCTAGCCGGGAAGACAGCCGGCGGCGGGGCTGGCGAGCAGGCGGCGCGGGAGACCCGGCAGGCACGGAGGGCG
>NC_041393.1:269791785-269821121 GCF_002162155.2 Triticum dicoccoides
GCGGCGGAGAGGGCACGGGCCACGGGGGCCGGGGACGGGCTCGGCGGGCCGGCGGCGCGCGCGGTGGCCGGGTGGCCACTTGGCGGCCTCCAGTTGGCTGCGGGCGGCGTCGCGGACACGTCCGGCCGGGGGCAGACGCGTCCGGCGGCGGAGAGGAAAAAAGCTAGGGTTTCGGGGGGAGAATGCATCCGCGAATTTCGGGGGGAGGGGCAAATTTATAGGTAGAGGGAGCTAGGAGAGTCTGAATGAGGAGCGGTTTTTGGCCACGCGATCGTGATCGAACGACCGAGAGCATGGAGGGGAATTAGATGGGTTTTGGGCCAGTTTGGAAGGGTGTTGGGCTGCAAGACAAAAGAGGCTTTTACGGTTACCCAGTTAACCGTTGGAGTACCAAACGACCTCCAAATGGCACGAAACTTGACAGGCGGTCTACCGGTGCTATACGAAGGCCGCTTGGCAAACCTCGGGCCATTCGAGACAGTTTAACACCCGCTCACGAAGAGAGGCAAGAAGGGGACGCCGGAGGGCATATGAGTGCCGGATCGCGAAACGGACAACGGGGAAAAAGCTCGGATGCATGAGACAAACACGTATGCAATGCAATGCACATGATGACATAATAAAATGCAACACGCAAGCAAATGACATGGCAACAACAACGAATAACAGGCAGACACCTGGCGCATCGAATCCGGGGCATTACATTTTGTATGCCCGAATCGCTCATGTAGCGACTAGGGGCTATCAGTATCTTCCATGCTAGGTGGGTTATTCTCACCATGAGTGGACTCTGCTCATCATTCACGAGAAAAATGGCTGGTAACCGAGATGCCCAGTCCCATGATCAATATATCGAAATCAAATCAAAAATAATTGCAAACAAAACTCCCCCAGGATTGATGTTAGTTGGAGGCACCCATTGTTTCGGGCAAGCCATGGATTGATGATTGTTGGTGGGGGGGGAGTAAAAACTTTACCATTCTGTTTGGGAACTGCCTATAATGTATGTAGTATGGAAGATATTGGGAACTCTTGGTTTGTTAACAATAAAAGCATACCTCTCAAATTTATTTTCATCTCTATTTCAAAATCGAGCTCTGGCACCTCTGCAAATCCCCGCTTCCCTCTGCGAATGGCCTATCTTTTAATCTTATGCAAGAGTCAGGAGTATTCCTTCTCATTCTTACCTACTCTTTAGTTAGCAAGCATCGTGTGTTGGGGAAAGATCTAAGCATATATGGCCATGAAAATATATTTGATCATGAATTATTATTGTTGACAATTATCTATATGATAAGTGAGTTGGGAGGCGAAACACTAAGCCCATATATTCCTCTGTGTTCGATGGATGCTATTTGTTCTAAGAATATGCTTTGAGTGGTAGCAATCATCGAAGACTATATGATAGTTGAGTATGTGGAGTTTGCTAAATCAAGCTTTGGCATAGACCCTTCCTGAAAATAAGATGAATTGCAATTGTTTGATGACTGAGAACATAGTTTGCTAGTTTTCAAGAAAGTCTATGGTCTATGCTTTAACATGTGAATAGCTTGTTACTTGATCTTGAGAAGTTTTATGAGATGAACTACTGTTATGACATATAATCATGCTAGAAAAGGTGATTGAAATTATCATTGATCAAACATATGCACCTGCTATCATTCACACTTCATAAATTATTTCTTTTATCATTTACCTACTCGAGGACAAGCAGGAATTAAGCTTGGGGATGTTGATATGTGACGCCCCTGATTCCATCATACACTAATCATACACGCAAACATGTACGATCAAGATCAGGAACTCATGGGAAGATATCAAAACACAACTCTAAACACAAAAGTAAGACATACGAGCTTCATATTACAAGCCAGGGGCCTCGAGGGCTCGAATACAAAAGCTCGATACACAAGTGAGTCAGCGGAAGCAACAATATCTGTGTACAGACATAAGTTAAACAAAGATGCCTTAAGAAGGCTAGCACAAAATCAACAACAATCGAAGAGGCAAGGCCTCCTGCCTGGGACCTCCTAACTACTCCTGGTCGTCGGCGGTCTCCATGTAGTAGCATCCATCTGACTCCAGGGATCCATCATCTGGTTGCATCAACCGGAAAGAAGAAAGAAGGGAGAAAAGGGGTAGCAAAGCAACCGTGAGTACTCATCCAAAGTACTCGCAAGCATCAGATCTATACTAAGTATGCACTGGTATCAAATGGAAGGTTTGTATCTGTGGACTGAACTGCAGAATGCCAGAATAGGGGGGGGAGTCCTAGCCTATCGAAGACTAGCATCTTCAAGCAGCTCCAAGCATCTTGCAGCATGTAGAAGAGCAAAGAATAGCAATTTATAATTAACAAGCATGTTGTAACATTAATACCCAGAGATCCTTCCTCGACTCCCTGCAAGAAACAATCCCAGAGCCACATATCTCAAGTATCCATTTGTAGTTGTATAAGATCAGGATATAAGTCTGAACGTCCGTTACCGTGGACGCGGCTATTAATAGATAATCTTCCCTGCAGGGGTGCACCTCGTTTTCCAACACGCTCGATCACTTTGGCCGGACACACTTTTTTGGGTCAATGCCCGGCCTCGGAAGATCAACACGCCGTAGCCCTACCTAGGCTCAGCAGAGAGGTCCTCGCCGGTCTACATCCTAAGCACTCCTGGGTCTAGGCCCATCGCCCGGTGCACCCTGGGTCGTTACGTGCAGGGCGATACAGGCCACCTCCACTGGGGCGCCGACCGGGGCATGCCGCAATGCTGAACTGGATGTCTGACAAAGCTTCGGCTGATATTGTGACGTCGAGGCCCATAACTATTCTCACGTGGTGGTTGGTGCGTAAAGGCCAAAGGCCAACTCAGAACAAATACCCAAACCATAGTGTATTATTAGCTTGCAGAGACGAGCAGAGACTCACGATAAGGTGACCCCGTTGCCCCGTCTCGAGGAAATACGGCAAGGGCTAACCCAACCCACTCGGGGGCGGCCTGCCGGCCCGGCCGTGCCTCGTAACCATCTTGCGGGTGCTCTCTGGGCCCACCCGACTTTCACCAAGGTCTCAAGTAAAGTCATGGTAACCGTGTGTCCAAACATCAAGGGGAAAACCCGAGGAATCACCCCGGTGGATTCCACTCAATGTAATCATCAAGGTGAACACGTAAGAGGGACCACCTTCGAGGTTCACACTTGAGGTGTTAAACGACAGAGCGGTATCGGGAATGGTGAAAGAGGAAATCACCCTCCATGACCACGACCGAATAGCTACACTACAGAATTATCATTAGGAGTGCGTTATGAAGGATCACCCTCGGCACTCGATAGTAGCTCTGCAGAGTCGAGCAACTAAAGGGGCGTGATGTGATGCGAGGTGTCGGGCTCTGGTCGTCGATCACGTTGATCGAGGCATCGATGATGAAGCAGGGGCAACAAGGATAAATGGGGGTCACTGATGGATCACTAACCAACCTATACTAAGCAGTTTAGGATAACCAGGTAGGTAACAATAAGCAGGTACAAAAGCAGGCTATGCATCAGAATAGGAGCAAACAATAATAGTAGCAAAATCTAATGCAAGCATGAGAGTATAGAATGGGTGATATCGGGATGATCAAAGGGGGGGCTTGCCTGGTTGCTCTGAGAAGAAGGAGGGTCGTCATCGACGTAGTCGATCACAGGGACATCAGCATCGGTCTCGGGGTCTACCGGAGAGAAGAGGGGGAAGAAACAATAAATGCACACAAACATATGCATAACAAGATAAAAAGCGGGGCTATAAGTATTCTAACGCAGCACTAGGCAATACTGGCGAAGGGGGAAACATCCGGGAAGGTTTTCCCGGTTCCGGACGTCTGTGAGACAGATGAACCGGAGGGAAAAAGTTCAACGTTTTCTATGCTTGGGATGTGTGGCGGATGAATGGACCGTGTATTTGGATTCGCCTCGTCGTTCTGAGCAACTTTCATGTAGGAAGTTTTTCGATCCGAGCTACGGTTTAATTTCTATGATTTTTCGAAGATTTAATGATATTCTGCAATTTAATTTAATTCTAAAATAATGAGTATATGCTAGGTGCACCCAGATCTGTGTACACATAAGTGTACCAAAGGGTGAAATGTGGGTCCAGGGGGTCCTAGTTGACCAGTCAACGTTTCACTGGTCAACAGGGGGTGGGCCCCCCTGTCATTGATTGTTTGTCTACTCTAACAGTTTAGTTAACTAACTAGGTGGTTATTAGTCTAATTAAGTTAATTAGCCGTTTAACTAATTAATTAATTACTTTTATTAATATATATATTTTACACATTTTTTTAAAGTAAACATGGGCGTGGGGCCTACTGGGCAGTGGCCCATAGGCCATAGCCATAGCGGGCGCGGGCTGTTCGGCGCTCGGGCGTGGGCATGGGCGCCCGCCCAAACAGCCACATGGGAGGAGATGCGCTAGCGGGCACTGGCGCGGCGCCAGCGCCGGACGCTGGAGGTGGTCGCAGGGGCGCCGGACACCTGAGGCGCAGGCGGAGCAGAGCCGCGGCTGGAGGAAGGGGGCGGTCGGCGCGACAGTGGGGGCTGCGGGCGGCGGCCACGGGGTTGCAGAGGAGGGATGTGCTGCAGCCGCTGGCCAGTGGAAGCGGTGGGGAGGTAGCCGACGAGGGCGATGGCGAGGCCGACATGGCTGTGGGCGTGCGCGGTCCGCGGTGACTGCGGGCGGGTCAGCCAGGGCGCATGGCGACGGTGGGCGTGTGCGCACAGAGGAGGCGAGGGAGGAGGAAGGAGATGCTCATGGCGGGGCCGTAGGGGAATGGCAGCGGACTCGGGGAGGAGTCGGGGTCGCGTCCGGCAAGGAGGAGACGAGGATGATGAGGCGGCGTCGCGGCGGCGGAAAGGCGGACGCAGTCCGGTGGGGATGAGGATGGGGACGCGGCGATGGCGGGGTAGCGTTATGCGGCCTCGGGTCCTCGTGCGGCGGCGGTGGTCGACGACGGCAAGTGGCCATGGCGACGGCGAAGGGGGTCGGGATCGCTCCCTTTCCCGATCCAGATCAGGAATGAGAGGAGGGGGAGGGGACATGCGAACGAGTGGGGGGAGTGGGGGTGCTGGATTTCGGTTAGGGTTTGGGCAGGGGGTGTATAGGGGAGTGGGTTGGGCCGGCCTAGTCGGCCTGGTGGCCAGCTGGGCCAGTTGGCCCTGTGGGGGGCTTTTTTTTAAACTTCTTTGTTTTCTTTTAATTTCAAAAGGCAAAACAGTTTTATAAAATACAAAGCTTGAACCTAAATTATTATTATAATTTAGACTACTGCCACAATTAGTTTGGTAGTTAAATAAATTAGCTCAACATTTTTATAAAACAAAAAGGCATTTAAACAACGTTTTAACCATTTTTTAATTTGCTTAGGGCATTTAAACACTTTGCAGAAATGTTGGTTCACCACCAATATTGCCAAAAGGATATTTACCACATGATGAACATTTTAGTTTTCATGTTTGGCAATTTGAATTTTGGACTTTGATTTGAATTTGAATTTGGATTGCGATTTGGATCAACCAAGGATTAGCAACAGTAAGAGTGGTGACATGGCACTATTAACTTGGGATTATTGTAGCTTAATTATCCGGGCATCACAATTCTCCTCCACTACAAGAAATCTCGTCCCGAGATTTAAGGGGTGTAGTAGGGGCAAAGACTTGAAAAGGACGGGGCTCTACACAAGATAGGTACCTGGGGGCTATCTCGCTACGTGGCATAGAGGCATCTCTCGAGTTGAAATTCAAGAAAGTCATCGAGAGCAAGGTAAGGAGGAGCAATAAGAAGCTTCAAGCGGATGGACAATCGTTCGATGTCTGAAACAGAGTGTGAAAGGGGTTCAGCGCACCAAAAATATGTATTGCATCTGATAGCAGAATAAATCACAATAAGGTGGCTCGTGAATTACATACGAAGCCAAGCGTGAGGAACAATTTAGGAAGACAGAGATGTACAGGAGAGTCAGGTTTCGTTACTGTGGAACCGTGAGTTATGGCCCCACCATGTGGGTTAAAAGAAAGAAGGCATTACACTTTGCACGGTCATGATAGCAAGGCAGGTCAGAGGACAACCTGTCAGTTATGTTGGCAACAACGTTGGTACCAAGGGCGAGGGAAGAAGAGAACCATTTTCTTTCTCGTTAAGACGAGGCGGACCAATAGTCAAAGTTCTCGTCCATTGGTGGCTACTGGAATGTCATCAACAATAGTAACAAGGTCTTACTGACAGAGTTTGTACACCGAGGTGTTTACATAAGCAGGGAATTATCACTGCTTTGGTATGATAGGTTACAAGAAAGGTTGAACAAAACAATGGAAAGGAAAGTGTAGACTCGAATCAGTTATCGGTGTTCTCGAGTGTCTAACAACTCAGAACCCGTGGAAAATTTGAATAGGCGAGAAATAATAGTTGATGAAGAACTCATAAGAAGTTATGTAGTTCCGTGATAATCTCGAGATACCAGAGGGTAATACTCGAGGGTATAGCAGAATAGAGGTTGGACGGGTGAAATGATCTACAGAAGACAAGTACTTCCACTTGTCTGATAAATGAAATCAAAGAAGAACAATCATGGTTGGAACCACGGTTGTGAAGGTGCAATCATAGACACAAGACAAACTTATCACAAGAGGATTATTATTATAACAAGAAGCTTCCATGATAAGTTCCACATCGGGTCCATGGGCATGAACACAAATGTTCAAGGTCGACTCCCACTTCTCTAATGCACAACTTTCCATTCACTTCTCGCCTTCGAAGAAGTTGTAGCGTTGAAATTTTAACTGGCAAAGAGCCAATAGAGTATAACCCGCATAACTTTTGAGTTCACCCGGATTTTGGGAAGACATAGATTCAACCCATCAGGCATCATAGAAACAAATCCCACAAACTTTAGGAATAAATAACTCAAGCCCGGAAGCAGAGCATGGTAGAGGAAGCAGAAGATTCAATTTACCAAAGGCATTATGTATCCGAGGAAAAGCTCACAAGGTTACTGTATATGAAGGACGCTGTCGGATAGAACCCCACAAAGGATCTGGTGGTTCACAAGGGATCTGATGTGAGCATCAGTACTCAACCAGAAGTAGAAAGAATGCAAGGATATCAGATTATAGAAGCAACTTACTAATTCAGAGTTGAAATGCAAAGGAATTACTATTTCCAAAATCAAGGGATCAGAAGCAAATGCTCTGACCAAGGATGGTTAAGTTGAATAGACTTAGGGCACAATCGATGGAAATCTGATTGGCCGAGAACCAGCTCATGTTCGGGAAGACGTCTGAGCCGGAAAGATAATCTATAAGGATCAACTGATGATTGTGACACAAACATATCAAATCGAAAGACTCAAGATGATAATGACAAAGGGCGTCAATGGATACTGCTAGGCATATGAAATTAATCAGAGCGTAGGCATAAGACTTTCTAGAGCAATAGGCGATAGAGGTCATCGAAAGCTCGGATTGTATTACCAAGTATCTTATGAAGCATAAGAATAACTGGGGTGAATGGATACTCGATAAGAGCGAGTAATTAACCGAAGGGGTATTCATGCGGCAAGGACTGCAGGGCAGTAAGCATAAGGGATCCTCGGAAAATCGAAGAGTATTTCAGGACATCTTAATAACAAGATCAGCCGGGGATGAAGGTATGGACGACAATGTAGGTAGTTACGCATAAGGATTAATCGGTGATAGGGATTGCAACATCGAAGGGCACAAGGGTCTCGAGAAAGCATCGGAGAGTATCTTCAGAATCTTCTGGTGAAGAGGGCCATCATCTGGAATGAAGGGGCTCTCCGGGAGAAGTATTTACGAGAACGTAGAGTTATATTTTGCAAAACCATTTAACCCGAATAGAAGAGAGATTAGAGTCCAAGATTATAGATGAGAAATAAAAGATCCTAATACCACCCAATGGTGACGTGGGCCCATAAGCCACACAGCCATGTTAGTAAAACTGTTTTTCAAACAGTAGACTCAACTTCGGCCAAGGAGTTGGAGGGGGTCCTACAGGCAGTCGGCTCTGATACCAACTTGTGACGCCCCCGATTCCATCATACACTAATCATACACACAAACGTGTACGATCAAGATCAGGAACTCACGGGAAGATATCACAACACAACTCTAAACACAAAAATAATACATACGAGCTTCATATTACAAGCCAGGGGCCTCGAGGGCTCGAATACAAAAGCTTGATACACAAGCGAGTCAGCGGAAGCAACAATATCTGAGTACACACGTAAGTTTTACAAAGATGCCTTAAGAAGGCTAGCACAAAAGCAACAACGATCGAAGAGGAAAGGCCTCCTGCCTGGGACCTCCTAACTACTCCTGGTCGTCGGCGGTCTCCATGTAGTAGCATCCATCGGTGTTGTCATCTGACTCCAGGGATCCATCATCTGGTTGCATCAACCGGAAGGAAGAAAGAAGGGAGAAAAGGGGTAGCAAAGCAACCGTGAGTACTCATCCAAAGTACTCGCAAGCATCAGATCTATACTAAGTATGCACTGGTATCAAATGGAAGGTTTGTATCTGTGGACTGAACTGCAGAATGCTAGAATAGGGGGGGGGGGGAAGGCCTAGCCTATCGAAGACTAGCATCTTCAAGCAGCTCCAAGCATCTTGCAGCATGTAGAAGAGCAAAGAATAGCAATTTATAATTAACAAGCATGTTGTAACATTAATACCCAGAGATCCTTCCTCGACTCCCTGCGAGAAACAATCCCAGAGCCACATATCTCAAGTATCCATTTGTAGTTGTATAAGATCAGGATATAAGTCTGAACGTCCGTTACCGTGGACGCGGCTATTAATAGATAATCTTCCCTGCAGGGGTGCACCTCGTTTTCCAACACGCTCGATCACTTTGGCCGGACACACTTTTCTGGGTCAATGCCCGGCCTCGGAAGATCAACACGCCGTAGCCCTACCTAGGCTCAGCAGAGAGGTCCCCGCCGGTCTACATCCTAAGCACTCCGGGGTCTGGGCCCATCGCCCGGTGCACTCCGGGTCGTTACGTGCAGGGCGATACAGGCCACCTCCACTGGGGCGCCGACCAGGCCATGCCACAATGCTGAACTGGATGTCTAACAAAGCTTCGTCTGATATTGTGACGTCGAGGCCCATAACTATTCTCACGTGGTGGTTGGTGCGTAAAGGCCAAAGGCCAACTCAGAACAAATACCCAAACCATAGTGTATTATTAGCTTGCGGAGACAAGCAGAGACTCACGATAAGGTGACCCCGTCGCCCCATCTCGAGAAAATATGGCAAGGGCTAGCCCGACCCACTCGGGGGCGGCCTGCCAGCCTGGCCGTGCCTCGTAACCATCTTGCGGGTGCTCTCCGGGCCTGCCCGACTTTCACCAAGGTCTCAAGTAAAGTCATGGTAACCATGTGTCCAAACTTCAAGGGGAAAACCTGAGGAATCACCCCAATGGATTCCACTCAATGTAATCATCAAGGTGAACGTAAGAGGGACCACCCTCGAGGTTCACACTTGAGGTGTTGAACGACAGAGGCGTATCGGGAATGGTGAAAGAGGAAATCACCCTCGATGACCACAACCGAATAGCTACACTATAGAATTATCATTAGGAGTGCGTTATGAGGGATCACCCTCGGCACTCGATAGTAGCTCTGCAGAGTCGAGCAACTAAAGGGGCGTGATGTGATGTGAGGTGTTGGGCTCTGATCGTCGATCACGCTGATCGAGGCGTCGATGATGAAGCAGGGGCAACAAGGACAAGTGGGGGTCACTGATGGATCACTAACCAACTATACTAAGCAGTTTAGGATAACCAGGTAGGTAACAATAAGCAAGTACAAAAGCAGGCTATGCATCAGAATAGGACCAAACAATAACAGTAGAAAAATCTAATGCAAGCATGAGAGTATAGAATGGGCGATATCGGGATGATCAAAGGGGGGGCTTGCCTGGTTGCTCAGACAAGAAGAAGGGTCGTCGTCGACGTAGTCGATCAGAGGGACATCAGCATCGGTCTCGGGGTCTACCGGAGAGAAGAGGGGGAAGAAACAGTAAATACAAGCAAACATATGCATAACAAGACAAAAAGCGGGGCTAGAAGTGTCCTAACGCAGCGCTAGGCAATACTGGCGAAGGGGGAAACATCCGGGAAGGTTTTCCCGGTTTCGGACGTCTATCAGACAGATGAACCAGAGGGAAAAAGTTCAACGTTTGCTATGCTAGGGCTGTGGTTTTTTGATCCGAGCTACGGTTTAATTTCTATGATTTTCTAAAGATTTAATGATATTCTGCAATTTAATTTAATTCAAAAATAATGAGTATATGCTAGGTGCACCCAGATCTGTGAACACATAAGTGTTCCAGAGGGTGACATGTGGGTCCGGGGGTCCTAGTTGACCAGTCAACGTTTGACTGGTCAATAAGGGGTGGGCCCCCCTGTCATTGACTGTTTGTTTACTCTAATAGTTTAGTTGACTAACAAGGTGGTTAGTTTAATTAATTAAGTTAATTAACCGTTTAACTAATTAATTAATTACTTTTATTAATATATATATTTTACAGAGTTTTTTAAAGTAAACAAGGGCGTGGGGCCTACTGGGCACTGGCCCATAGGCCATAGCCATAGCGGGCGCGGGCTGTTAGGAGCTCGGGCGTGGGCATGGGCGCCTGCCCAAACAGCCACAGGCGAGGAGATGCACCATCGGGCACTGGCGCGGCGCCGGCGCCGGACGCCGGAGGTGGTCGCAGGGGCGCCGGACGCCTGAGGCGCTAGCGGAGCAGAGCCGCGGCTGGAGGAAGGGGGCGGTCGGTGCAACAGTGGGGGCTACGGGCGGCGGCCACGGGGTTGTAGAGGAGGGACGCGCTGCAGCTGCCGGCGAGTGGAAGCAGTGCGGAGGTAGCCGACGAGGGCGACGGCGCGGCCGACACGACTGTGGGCATGCGCGGTCCGCAGCGACTGCGGGCGGGTCAGCCGGGGCGCATGGTGACGGCAGGCGCGGGCGCACAGAGGAGGCGAGGGAGGAGGATGGAGATGCTCACGGCAGGGCCGTAAGGGAATGGCAGCGGACTCGGGGAGGAGTCGGGGTCGCGTCTGGCGAGGAGGAGACGAGGACGACGGGGCGGCGTCACGGCGGCAGGAAGGCGGGCGTAGTCCGGTGGGGATGAGGATGGGGACGCGGCGACGGCGGGGGAGCGTTAGGCGGCCTCAGGTCCTCGTGCGGCGGCGGTGGTCGACGGCAGCAAGTGGCGATGGTGACGGCGAAGGGGGTCGGGATCACTCCCCTTCCCGATCCAGATCGGGAACAAGAGGAGGGGGGAGGGGACATGCGAACGAGTGGGGGAGTGGGGGTGCTGGGTTTCGGTTAGGGTTTGGGCAGGGGGGTGTATAGGGGAGTGGGGTGGGCCGGCCTAGTCGGCCTGGTGGCTAGCTAGGCCAGTTGGCCCAGTGGGCGGCTTCTTCTTTTTTTAAACTTCTTTGTTTTCTTTTAATTTCAAAAGGCAAAACAGTTTTATAAAATAAAAAGGTTGAACCTAAATTATTATTATTATTTAGACTACTGCCCAATTAGTTTGGTATTTAAATAAATTAGCTCATCATTTTTATAAAACAAAAAGGCATTTAAACAACGTTTTAACCATTGTTTTTAATTTTGCTTAGGGCATTTAAACACTTTGCAAAAATGTTGGTTCACCACCAATATTGCCAAAAGGATATTTACCACATGATGAACATTTTATTTTTCATGTTTGGCAATTTGAATTTTGGACTTTGATTTGAATTTGAATTTGGATTGCGATTTGGATCAACCGAGGATTAGCAACAGTAAGAGTGGTGACATGGCACTATTAACTTGGGATTACTGTAGCTTAATTATCTGGGCATCACATGATACGTCTCCAACGTATCTATAATTTATGAAGCATTCATGTTATTATATTATCTTTGGATGTTTATGGGCATTACTAAGCACTTTTATATTATTTTTGGGACTAACCTATTAACTGGAGGCCGAGCCCATATTGCTATTTTCTTATCTATTTCAGTGTTTCGAAGAAAAGGAATATCAAACGGAGTCCAAACGGAATGAAACCTCCGGGAAAGTTATTTTTGGAACGGAAGCAATCCAGGGGACATGGAGTGCACATAAGGGAAGCTTCAAGGTGGCCACGAGGCAGGGAGGCGCGCCCACCTCCCTTGGGCGCGCCCCCCACCCTCGTGGGCCCCTCGTGGCTCCCCTTACCCGACTTCTTTCGCCTATATATCTCCATATACCATAAAACCTTTGGGGAACAGAATAGATTGGGAGTTGCCGGGGAGGTGAGTGATTGAAGGTATATCTATAGATCTTGCAATCGAATCTTTTTGTTTCTTGTTTTATCACTAGTTTAGTTTATAAAAGAAACTACCACAAAATGGAATTGAGTTTGCCTCATACACTTCATCTTTTTAATATCTTTCGTGAAAATGATGGTAAGGAAAATTGTGCTCAATTGCTAGAAGAAGAATGCATTAAAATGTTTGGTACTAGATCTTTGAATGATGAGCACGATTGCAATGTTTTTAGTATGAATTCTTTGAACACCTATGATGCTAATGATATGCAAAGCCACAAGCTTGGGATGCTATGTTTGATGAAGATGATATTTTTTGTCCCCCAAGTTCTGATGAGAATATTTATTATGATGAAATCGTTCCTCCTATTTATGCTGATTATATTGATGAAAGTGGATTTGGAGAGGTCATGACTTTATTTAGTGATGAATCCACTATTTCGGAAGAGGTTCCAATTGATTATGAGAACAAAGTTGCTATCTATGATGATTATTGTGATGACTTGTATGCTATTAAGGATAATGATAACCATGAAACTTGTCATCATGATTTTAGTTTTCAATTGGATTATGCCTCACATGATAATTATTTTGTTGAGTTTGCTCCCACTACTATTCATGAGAAGAAATTTGCTTATGTGGAGAGTAGTAAATTTTGTATGCTTCTAGATCATGAAAAGAATGCTTTATGTGATGTTTATATTGTTGAATTCATTCATGATGCTACTGAAAATTATTATGAGGGAGGAATATATGCTTGTAGGAGTTGCAATGATATCAAGTTTCCTCTCTATGTGCTTAAAGTTGTAAAGTTATGCTTGTTTTGCCTTCCTATGCTAGTTGATTATTGTTCCCATAAGTTGTTTGCTCACAAAATCCCTATGCATAGGAAGTGGGTTAGACTTAAATGTGTTAGTAATATTCTTCATGATGCTCTGTTTATGTTTCAATTCTTATCTTTTATGCGAGCATCGTTGTCATCATCATGCCTAGCTAGAATGGCATTAAAGAAAAGCGCTTGTTGGGGGACAACCCAATATTTACCCTTACTGTTTTTGTGTGTTCACATGATTATTCTACTGTAGTAATCATGTTTTATAGCTTTTCTTTCAATAAAGTGCCAAGTAAGACCTTTAGGATAGCTTACGGTGATAGTTGTGTTGATCCTGCTGAAAATCAGAAACTTTTGCACCCAATAAATTAGTTTTGATAATTCACAGAAACGTGATTTTGATCTGATTATTTTTCCTCTAGATTGGTACACAAATTTCTTAGGACTCCCTAATTTGGTTTGGTTTTTGGAGTTCCATAAGTATACGTTTGATACAGATTACTACAAACTGTTCTGTTTTTGACAGATTCTGTTTTCATTGTGTTGTTTGCTTATTTTGATGAATCTATGAGTAGTATCGGAGGGTATGAACCATAGAGAAGTTGGAATACAGTAGATATTACACCTGTATGAATTTGTAATGAGTTCATTTCAGTACCTAAGTGGTGGTTTATTTTCTTATACTTACGGAGCTTACGAGTTTTCTGTTGAGTTTTGTGTTGTGAAGTTTTCAAGTTTTGGGTAAAGATTCGATGGACTATGGAATAAGGAGTGGCAAGAGCCTAAGCTTGGGGATTCCCAAGGCACCCCAAGGTAATATTCATGGACAACCAAGAGCCTAAGCTTGGGGATTCCCCGGAAGGCATCCCCTCTGTCGTCTTCGTTCATCGGTAACTTACATGGAGCTATATTTTTATTCACCACATGATATGTGTTTTGCTTGGAGCGTCATTTTGTTTTATTTTTCTTGTTGTTTGAATAAAATACATTAGATCTGAAATCCTTAAATGAGAGATAGTCTTCACATAGCTACATAATTATTTAACTACCCATTGATCTTCACTTATATCTTCTTGGAGTAGTTTGTCATTTACTTGTGTGCTTCACTTATATCCTATGAGTAAATGGTTGAATGATTTGAATGTCATAAATCTGAAATTATATATGTTTCATTTGCTTATCCCATGGGGAGTAATGACTTCACATCTAAGAAGTAGAGGTTGTGAATTTATTGAAGGTTAGCAAGCATTGTATTGGTCATTTCAACAATTCATGACAGAATATTGAAGGAAGAGAAATTTCACATATAAATATACTATCTTAGACATCTTCTATGATTGTGAGCCCCATTAATTATTTTCAAACCTGATCAAATTAGTTGAAGTTGGACAAGGAAGACAACGTAATGAGTGATGCTTGGGTGTATTTGTATAGAAGTTATATTGTTATAGATCCTCCAACAGGTGGTGCTTGCTTTTAGAATCCTTTGCTAGCCAAAATATCTGTACTAAGCGGGAATACTGCTTGTGCATCCAAATTCCTTGAACCAAGTTTCTTCCATGAGTGTCCACCATACCTACCTATATGCGGTATTTACCTGCCGTTCCAAGTAAATTTGCATGTGCCGAACTCTAAACCTTCAAATAATAATCTCTTTTGTATGCCCGAATCGCTCATGTAGCGACTAGGGGCTGTCAGTATCTTCCATGCTAGGTGGGTTATTCTCACGATGAGTGGACTCTGCTCATCATTCACGAGAAAAATGGCTGGTAACTGGGATGCCCAGTCCCATGATCAAAAGATCAAAATCAAATAAAAAATAATTGCAAACAAAACTCCCCCAGGATTGATGTTAGTTGGAGGCACCCGTTGTTTCGGGCAAGCCATGGATTGATGATTGTTGGTGGAGGGGGAGTAAAAACTTTACCATTCTGTTTGTGAACCGCCTCTAATGTATGTAGTATGGAAGATATTGGGAACTCTTGGTTTGTTAACAATGAAAGCATACCTCTCAAATTTATTTTCATCTCTATTTCAAAATTGAGCTCTGGCACCTCTGCAAATCCCTGCTTCCCTCTGCGAATGGCCTATCTTTTAATCTTATGCAAGAGTCAGTAGTATTCCTTCTCATTCTTACCTACTCTTTAGTTAGCAAGCATCGTGTGTTGGGGAAAGATCTAAGCATATATGGCCATGAAAATATATTTGATCATGAATTATTATTGTTGACAATTATCTATATGATAAGTGAGTTGGGAGGCGAAAAACTAAGCCCATATATTCCTCTCTGTTCGATGGATGTTATTTGTTCTAAGAATATGCTTTGAGTGGTAGCAATCATGGAAGGCTATATGAAGTTTGCTAAATCAAAGCTCTGACATAGACCCTTCCTAAAAATAAGATGAATTGCAATTGTTCGATGACTGAGAACCATAGTTTTAAATAGCGCGCTAAGCATCTTAGCGGCGGACCTCTTCCAAAAGCTATAGCGTACTATTTAAAATGTTTGTTTCTTTGTTTGGACCAAAGTCTCTTAGCGCAAGACCTTGTGTAAACGCTATAGCGTGCTATAGCGGAGCTATAGCGGGCTATTTAAAACAGTGCTGAGAACATAGTTTGCTAGTTTTGAAGAAAGTTTATGGTCTATGCTTTAACATGTGAATAGCTTGTTACTTGATCTTGAGAAGTTCTATGACATGAACTACCGTTATGACATATAATCATGCTAGAAAAGGTGATTGAAATTATTATTGATCAAACTTATGCACCTGCTATCATTCACACTTCATGAATCATTTGTTTTATCATTTACGTACTCGAGGACGAGCAGGAATTAAGCTTGGGGATGCTGATACGTCTCCAACATATCTATAATTTATGAAGCATTCATGCTATTATATTATTTGTTTTGGATGTTTATGGGCTTTACTAAGCACTTTTATATTATTTTTGGGACTAACCTATTAAACGGAGGCCCAGCCCATATTGTCGTTTTCTTGCCTATTTCAGTGTTCCGAAGAAAAGGAATATCAAACGGAGTCCAAACGGAATGAAACCTTCGGGAAAGTTATTTTTGGGACGGAAGCAATCCAGGGGACTTGGAGTGCATGTAAGGCAAGCTTCGAGGTGGCCACGAGGCAGGGAGGCGCCCCCACCTCCCCTGGGCGCGCGCCCCACCCTCGTGGGCCCCTCGTGGCTCCCCTTACCAACTTCATTCGCCTATATATCTCCATATACCCTAAAACCTTTGGGGAACAGAATAGATCGGGAGTTCCACCGCCGCAAGCCTCTGTAGACACCGAAAACCAATCGGGACCCTATTTCGGCACCCTGCCGGAGGGGGGATCCCTCACCGGTGGCCATCTTCATCATCCCGGCGCTCTCCATGACAAGGAGGGAGTAGTTCACCCTTGGGGCTGAGGGTATGTACCAGTAGCTATGTGTTTGATCTCTCTCTGTCTCTCTCTATCTATCTATCTATCTATCTATCTATCTCTCTCGTGTTCTTGATTTGGCACGATCTTGATGTATCGCGAGCTTTGCTATTATAGTTGGATCTTATGATGTTTCTCCCTCTCTACTCTCTTGTAATGGATTGAGTTTTCCCTTTGAAGTTATCTTATCGAATTGAGTTTTTAAGGATTTGAGAACACTTGATGTATGTCTTGCATGTGCGTATCTGTGGTGACAATGGGATATCATGTGATGTACTTGATGTATGTGTTGCTGATCAACTTGAGGGTTCAGTGACCTTGTGAACTTATGCATAGGGGTTGGCACACGTTTTCGTCTTGACTCTTCGGTAGAAACTTTGGGGCACTCTTTGAAGTTCTTTGTGTTGGTTGAATAGATGAATCTGAGATTGTGTGATGCATATCATACAATCATACCCATGGATACTTGAGTTGACATTGCAGTATCTAGGTGACATTAGGGTTCTGGTTGATTTGTGTCTTAAGGTGTTATTCTAGTACGAACTCTATGATAGATCGACCGGAACGAATAGCTTCGTGTTATTTTACTACAGACTCTTGAGTAGATCGATCAGAAAGGATAACTTTGAGGTGGTTTCGTACCCTACAATAATCTCTTCGTTTGTTCTCCGCTATTAGTGACTTTGGAGTGAATCTTTGTTGCATGTTGAGGGATAGTTATGTGATCCAGTTATGTTATTATTGTTGAGAGAACTTGCACTAGTGAAAGTATGAACCCTAGGCCTTGTTTCCTAGCATTGCAATACCATTTGTGCTCACTTTTATCATTAGTTACCTTGCTGTTTTTATAATTTCAGATTACAAAAACCTATATCTACCATCCATATTGCACTTGTATCATCATCTCTTCGCCGAACTAGTGCACCTATACAATTTACCATTGTATTGGGTGTGTTGGGGACACAAGAGACTCTTTGTTATTTGGTTGCAGGGTTGTTTGAGAGAGACCATCTTCATCCTACGCCTCCCACGGATTGATAAACATTAGGTCATCCACTTGAGGGAAATTTACTACTGTCCTACAAACCACTGCACTTGGAGGCCCAACAACGCCTACAAGAAGAAGGTTGTGTAGTTGACATCACAATGTTGAAGCTAAAGACAATTATCTACATGGGCAAAATCTTCGTCCAATACATCCCCGTGTTGCGAATGAAGTACATATTGAAAAGATAATTGACAGCATCAATGCACCTGGTCCGCTCACTTTCTCAAGAGCAACACAACTAGCAAATTTCTATGGGCACTTCGCATTTGTCTCTATATCTGAACCCAAGAAAGTTTCTGAAGCCTTTATGGAACATGAATGGATTCAAGCTATGCAAGAAGAGCTTCATCAGTTCGAGCTAAATAATGTCTGGGAACTGTTCAAGCGTCCTGATCCTCGCAAGCACAATATCATTGGCACCAAATGGATCTATCACAACAAACAAGATGAGCATAGTCAAGTTGTCAGAAACAAGGCTCGTCTGGTTGCTCAAGGTTACACTCAAATAGAAGGGATTGACTTCGATGAAACATTTGCTCTCGTGGCAAGACTTGAAGCCATTTGCATACTACTAGCATATGTCAACCATCACAACATCCTTCTGTACCAAATGGATGTGTAGAGTGCCTTTCTCAATGGCAAGATTGAAGAAGAAGTGTATGTTGCACAACCACCTGGCTTTGAAGATCCAAAACATCCTGATATGGTATACAAGCTCAACAAGGCACTGTATGGCCTCAAACAAGCTCCTCGAACTTGGTATGACACGCTCAAAGACTTCCTGAAGAGCAAAGGCTTCAAACATGGTTCTTTAGATCCAACACTCTTCACGAAGTCATACGATGGTGAACTATTTGTGTGCCAAATCTATGTGGATGACATTATCTTCGGCTCCACCGACAAGAGATACAGTGATGAGTTTGGGCAGATCATGCAAGAGCAATATCACATGTCCATGATGGGTGAGCTGAAGTTCTTCCTTGGTCTTCAAATCCGTCAGCAGAGGAATGGCATCTTCATATCACAAGAGAAATACCTCAAAGATTGTCTGAAGAAGTTTGGAATGCAAGACTGCAAAGGATACACGACGCCAATGCCAACCAAAAGTCATCTGGGTCCTGACGACAATGGTAAAGAGTTTGATCAAAAGGTATACCGCACCATGATTCGTTCCTTACTTTACTTATGTGCATCTAGGCCAGATATAATGCTTAGCGTTTGCATGTGTGCCCGATTCCAAGCGGCACCAAAGGAGTCACATCACCTAGCGGTGAAGAGAATTCTTTGATATTTGTCTTACACCCCAAAGATAGGATTATGGTATCCAAAGGGCTCAACATTTGATCTGATTGACTATTCTGATGCTGATTATGCTGGTGACAAGGTTGATCGCAAATCCACCTCAGGAACATGTCACTTTCTCGGTCGATCACTTGTCTGTTGGTCTTCAAAGAAGCAGAACTGTGTGTCACTCTCCACTGCTGAATCTGAATACATTGCTGCTGGATCATGTTGTGCTTAGCTTCTATGGATGAAGCAAACTCTCAAGGACTATGGCATCAACACGAAGAATGTACCACTCTTCTGTGACAATGAAAGCACCATCAAGCTTTCCAAGAATCCAGTTCAGCACTCGAAGACAAAGCACATTCAGATCCGTCATCACTTTCTCAGAGATCATTTCAACAAGGAAGATATTGACATCATTCCCGTCAACACTGAAGAGCAATTGGCAGATATCTTCACTAAGACCTTGGACGATCAAAGGTTTCGCAAATTGTGGTGTAAGTTAAATGTCTTAGAATCCTCAAATGTCATGTAATTGGACACACATCCTAACGCTTATGCATGTTGACGACTTAGATGTGCAACACACGAAGTAACGTATATCTTCAATCAATGCAGACTTACCCTCTGAGCATGAATACATTAATGTGGAATTTGACTTCGGAGCGCCACGATAATTTCTCTTGGTGTTATAGTTGCATAGTCTTCACATTTGGTTTGTCTCAACATTGATTTGTCTTCATGATTTATCTCACAATGTTGAGTTGGTCTATATATATATATATATATATATATATATATATATATATATATATATATATATATATTTGTGTTATGTCCTCTATAGAATTCACTTATAGCTATGTCTTCACTCTTCAATCTTTTGATCTAAGTGAATGTGATCGGACCCTAACCTATTATGTGCTTCTACCTCAACTCTATCTGTCCAAATCATATGCATTCTGTTGAAACCTATCGATTATGTTCTCTGAGTCCTTGTCAGCAGAGGACAATCTGACAAACATTTAATCTGTTTTAATGTTGCATCCTTATTGCCTGAAAACCGGAGAAGCCGAAACGACCACCCGACAATCCAGGCATGCGTGGGAACATGGAACAACTCTCAGTGAGTTGCATGTATGCCACATGTCTCTTAGATGTGAACCGCCAGGGGCACCTGCGTAATTGCGCTGCGCCGCCCTCCTCTTCCTTATAAATTCTCACCCGCGCGGTCATTATCTGTTCTTCCACCTCGCCACCTCGCACAAACCCTAGCGCCTCCGCTAGCTTGCGTCGATGCCAGAGAAGAAGAGCTTAGCTTTCGTGACCTCTTCGACGCCGTCCTCACGCCGGCCTCGGACCTCGTCCTCTTCATCGATGCCGTAGGTGTCTTCCGCCGCCAAGTTAGGGCGTGGGAGGTTGAACTGCTCGGCTTCTCTTCCCATCCGTCTTGCAGTTCGTCCGAGGTAAATAAATCATACTTTTTACTGCTTTTTAGATCTGTCAAATCCGTCCACTTTATTCAAAAGTGGTTTCTGAACTTCCAGATCTATATTTGTTCTCGTATGCATCTCATACCATGCTAAGTATATTCATTTATGCTTCATAACTAGTTAGATTCCTCACTTGTACTTATTCATGGATTCGTACAAATCTGGAACCAACTCTCTTCAAATAAGTGAATGTCTTCGCACTATAAGGTCAATGTCTTCAAAACTGATTTATCTTCAAAATCTTCTAAGAATGCATATGACCTCTTCCCCTTCCCTCGCATCTCTAATGTTGTCACAGGTACATGTCCGTGGGAGAATCCCCTGGTTTTCATAGTCTGCATTCATTTGCAGAATACTTACAACATCACATTGAATCACCTGAAGCCAGTTCTTGTGTGAAGCCAATCAGACGGAAGCCATTCACTGTGTTGAAGCCAATCAGCTTAAATATTATGGCTTCAGAAAAGTCTGCTCGGAAGGGTGGCAGGCAATGCAGAGGCAATACAGCTCTTGATCTGCCTCCTGCTTTGTATGAGAAATATAAGTCAGACCCTAACGAAAACTAAAACCAACGCAAGAACCAGATTCAGTGGATCCGAAGATATTGGGCTGAGGAGTGGTTCAAGTACAGATTCGTCACGCCTGAATACGCTGAGAAGAACGACATCAAGCATCTATGGGGAGACTGTCTGTATCGTGGCTTGGTGCCGAAAAACAAGGCTGAAGCCATGGCGCAAGAATTCTATCCTTGCATGGTCAGAGGACCGCAGCCTGAGAATGCCGACCCATCTTCCTTATTATGGTGTCGTGATGACAATCTTTTCAAGTGCAACTACCAGTTTGCCAAAGATTCAGCTGCCCAGAACGCAATGGATTATGGCCTCAACTTGGCCCCTCTGCTCCCAGATCTGATGGGACACGTGAAGCCAATGAGAACAGAATTGCCCCCTTTGCCAATTTTGATGGGCTTCTATCTCACATTGCTACTCATAGAGCTGCAGTGGAGCAATCTGATGGTCAAGCTGATACTGAAGCTGCTCCCTCACCTCCCAAAGAAAAGAAGAAGAAGAAGGCAAAAGCTTCAAAGCCATCTTCCTCACCAAAAGCCTCAGCCAGGAAGCCACTGAAGATTGCACCGCGTAAACCAAGTGTGCAGTCTAAAGACTTATCTCGTGTGTCCAAGAGGACCAAGAAGCCATTGCCCAAGAAGGCCATTGGGTAACCACTGACACCATTTTTTGTGCTATGCAACGAAGAGGAAGCCATTGATTTATCCAGTGATGAAGATCTTGCTGATGATGCTCTGGAAATGCTTATCAAGAGCAAGCAAGAAGCTGGAATCTTCAATGATCTGCCGCTCTTTGATGTTGATATTCTGAATAACTTCATTGATGAGTGGTTTGACAACCAGGACATCAGTATTGATGATCTTCAGCTCCCTGTGGACATCAGCGTCACCTTCCATGGTGCCATTTCTGGTGAACTGGCTTTGGCTCAGAAGATTGTCGAGCTGAAGAACAAGACTGACTATGAGAAGTCTCATTTCAAGAAGAACATGGACAAGCTCAGTGTGGCTGATGTTCAAATCTTCAAGAAGATGCCGCATGACCTCACGGAGGAGTTCCACAAGAAACACGCTGAAGCTAAAGGCTCAAGGCAGCGCATGAAGTATCTTGCTGAGAAATGTGTTCAAGCCCACAATGAAGCTGAGAAGCGAAAAGCTCTTGGGCGGCCTGGCATTGATCCCAGGATGGCTACCAAGAAGAAGAAATCTGCTGAGACGCACACTACACCAAGGCAGGAAGAACCTCGCATTGTCTTCCCTGCCAGTATGACAGGCTCGAAGCCTAATGTCCCCTCAGCAGCTTCTAAACTGAAGAAGACTAGAGCGCCTGAAGCTGAAGCAAAGAAGCGCAAGCACAAGGATGTATCTGATGATGTTCCTTCTAAGAAGAAGCTGAAGACTGAGGGAACTAAGTCTTCAAAGAAAGAGCGTGCTATAGCCTCTCAGCCCCTCATTGTTGAACCCATCTTAGTTGCTCCCCTTGCTGCCACAAACCAAGAACGTCGAGTTGTCCTCCACCAGCCTGCTTCCACAGAGGCTCATGAAGAAGAGCAAGTTCCAGCTATTAACCCCAACGCAGCTGAAGACATTGGTCATGAAGACAATGTTGTTGATGATGAAGTCCTTCCTCAGCTAGAGCATCAGTTGGTATCATCGCCTGCTCCAATGAGCAGCGAATACATCAGCATTGGTCGTCCATTGATGCCAATTTCTCGGGATGATTCATGGGCTAAGCGCCTTCAAGAAGAAACCCCAGTTCGAGATGCAACACCCCGTACTCCACCAGCGCAAGTCACCAACCCAATGGTGAATGACAATGACTACATGGAGACCACTCCATCGCCAAAGGCATCGCCCATGTACCAACGGCCTCGCAAAGGCCTCAGGCCATCGGTCTCCATGTCAACCATCCCAAAAGAAGATTCACATCAATCCAGCTTAGTGGCACGCCAAGTGTTCCCTGAAGAGAATCCTTCTGTGACGGTTCCTGAGTCTAAAGCCAAAGTTTTTGAAGACATTTCGGCTGCATCGGCCGATGAAGAAGAAAGAGAAAGAAGAGAAGAGAGAGTTGCTACACCCCCTGCCCCAGGTGAAGTCATTCTCGAGGAGAATGTGACTGTGCAAGACCCTCCGGTCGTTGACCACATGGAGGTTGAGAATGTTGAGGCTGCCACAAAAACTGCTGAAGCCAATGACCCTGTCTTGGCTAAAGATCGTGTGGAGCCTGAAGCCAATGTTGTGCCTGAAGCAAATGAGAATCTTGAAGCTTCTATCACACCGGTCCCCACTAACGGCATTGTTCATCCCCCAAGGCCTCACACAATGGAGTTGGCTTACAACCGTGATATGGAGTTGGTCACTGTTCGCTGGCCTATCCTGGTACCACCCACTGGTGCCGCACCGCAATATGACTATCATGTGCAGCAGCGACAACAAGTGCAGAAGCCTAATGTCGGTGTCAAAACCGGCGGATCTCGGGTAGGGGGTCCCGAACTGTGCGTCTAGGCGGATGGTAACAGGAGACAAGAGACACGATGTTTTACCCAGGTTCGGGCCCTCTTGATGGAGGTAAAACCCTACGTCCTGCTTGATTGATATTGATGATGTGGGTATTACAAGAGTAGATCTACCACGAGATCAAGGAGGCTAAACCCTAGAAGCTAGCCTATGGTATGATTGTTGTTCGTCCTACGGACTAAAGCCATCCGGTTTATATAGACACCGGAGAGGGCTAGGGTTACACAGAGTCGGTTACAATGGTAGGAGATCTACATATCCGTATCGCCAAGCTTGTCTTCCACGCCAAGGAAAGTCCCATCCGGACACGGGACGAAGTCTTCAATCTTGTATCTTCATAGTCTTGGAGTCCGGCCGATGATGATAGTCTGGCTATCCGGACACCCCCTAGTCCAGGACTCCCTCAGTAGCCCCTGAACCAGGCTTCAATGACGATGAGTCCGGCGCGCATGTTGTCTTCGGCATTGCAAGGCGGGTTCCTTCTCCGAATAATTTATAGAAGATGGTGAACACCGGGATAGTGTCCGGCTCTGCAAAATAAATTCCACATACCACCGTAGAGAGAATAATATTTACACAAGTTCAATCTGCTGACGTATTTCGTGGCGTGACGTCACACCACTACCAAGCCTTTACTCGAATCGTTTTTATTTTACCACCTCAACGTGTTTAGCGAAGCGGTTTCCTTGGCACGTCTTGTCGAAGCAGAGATCGTGTTCCCCTTATTCCAGGATTCCCATCAATATGGACGTGGGTAACCCAACTGCGCCATTGATTGCGGCGCTTGGGAGATAAGCGAGTTTTATCAGGCCGGTGGGGACGCATGTTTCCATCCGCCCATATAAGGGGATAAAGATCCAACCCTTTTACCTGCACCTTCTTCCTCCTTGGCTTATCCATCTCTGCGAACTCGAGCTCCAGCGCCCAAGTCCGCACATCTCACCTCAACCTTCTCCAACTATGTCCGGAGCGGGTGGCAAGTGTATGGCCTCCTCCGTTACGGAGGGGCACATCCAGAAGTTGCGCAGCGCCGGATATCTGTCCAACGACATCGTGCACTGGCTCCCCGACAACGGAGAGCTCATCCCCACCCCCAGGCCCCACGAGAGGGTAGTATTTCTTCCCCATTTCCTCTGCGGACTGGGATTCCCACTCCATCCCATTGTTCGGGGGCTCATGTTCTACTACGGCCTGGATTTCCATGATCTGGCCCCGAATTTTATCCTCAATATCTCGGTGTTTATCGTCATGTGTGAGGCCTTCCTCTGCATCCAGCCCCACTTCGACTTGTGGCTCAAGACCTTCAGTATCAAGCCGAAGGTGGTAAAGGGCAGCCAAGCAGAGTGCGGAGGCGCCATGGTGGGCAAGATGCCCAGCGTTACTTGGCTTGAGGGCACTTTCGTGGAAACCATTAAGGGGTGGCAATCGGGGTGGTTCTATATCACCGAGTCACGTGACCCTGAATGGGAAGCGGCCCCCGAATTCAGATCTGGCATCCCCATACGGCTCACCTCTTGGAAAGAGAGCGGCCGGACATGGGGTAATTCGGAGGAGCTGACCGGACTCCAAGCCTGCATCAAAAAGCTAGTGAACAAGAAGCTCAAGCTTGTCAACGTAGTCCAGGTCATGCTTATCCGCCGGATTCTCCCGTGCCAACGACGGGGCTTCAATATGTGGGAGTTCGATTCGGTGCAGCACCAGACTTTGAGCGGGCTCTTCGACACTACGTACGAAGATGTCTGGAGGGTGCTGTTTAAAGGTGACGAGGCCCCCGCATCCGCTACCGAAGATCGCGGATTCAGTTCGCAGCGTCCGGCTAACGAGGTAAGCGATTTTGCCCTTTACGGGACACTTGTTTTCCATAGTTTAACTCTATGCGGGATCTAAACTCCCTCTCCTTTGACAGGACTGGCTGAAGAAGGCTGAACAGACTATCTGTCCGGCCCCATTGCCAGAGGACCCAACGGACGCCCGTTTAACGGGGCTGCTGGCTCCGGCACCCCACGTGGTGCCGAAGAAGAAGGCCAAGAAGAAGGCCACGGACACTCGGAAGAGTTCCCATTTTCAGGTGTCATCGGATGATGACTCCGAGGCAGACTCCTCCCACAAAGGCGAGGAGGAGGAGAAGAAGGCCTCTCCCCCAGTGGGGGGAGGGAAGAAAAGGAAGGCTTCCCCAACAAGGGAGGCCGTAGGGTCCAAGAAGGGAAAGGCTCTTCCCTCGGACTGCTCTGCCAACGCTAGCGATGACGACGAGGATTGGCCTCCAAGGGCCAGGCCCCTGGCGAGATCGTAAGTATCTGGACTCCCGAATAACTTCATGGTTTTTCTTTTCGCCACATAGTGTCTTTCTAATGCCACATACAAACCTGTAGTCCGCCCAAGGATGATTTTCCCGCTTCGTCGAGCGGGTCCTTGGGTGCGTCGGATATGCATTCCCTTCCGACCGCCTCCACCCCCCGTAATGCGGATGATGCCGAGGTGGGATCCTGGGAAGGGACCCGCCAGTAGGAGGAGGCCTCGGAGGTTCCGCAGGGTAACCTCCCGGACTTTGCGCCGGACTCCGCACCGGAACCTGAAGTGGCTCCGGAGTCCGACGGGCGGCCCCTTCGTAAGAAGGGAAAGACCGCGACGCCAGCGGCCTCCGTCCAACCGGAGGCGCTGAATAGCTTGCTGGAGGCGCTCAATGGCGCCTCCATCGAAGAGGAACACCGCACCTTCATGAGTGCGGTGATTCAGAAGGTTCAGCTTGCCAAGAGCGGGTTGACCGAAGCCTGCAGCAGCCTTCTAACAGGCTTTGAGGTAAGAATTTTGATATATGTAGAATAGTACCGCATAGACAGTAGCCCCTGATGCTCGGTTCGGTATTCGGAAAGAAAAGCCGGACTGAGGATCTAAAAAGATATACGCAGGAGCCATATATAAGAAATATGTCAATATGGGATTGCAGGTTGTGCTGCTGACCTCGGCCGCACTGACTGCAGAGGTCAATACTTTGAAGCAAAGCCTCGAGCGGTCCGAGAACGAGCTCGGCCATGCCAAGAAGCGGTTCGAGGACAAGGAAGGTGAATAACACCGTATTAAGATTGTACCTTACAGAAAAGTATTTGGTTGCAAAAAATTGACAAGGATAACATTGGTATTGCAGGTGCCACGACCGAGGTGGCGACCCTGAAGGAGGCGGTGTCTGCGGCCGAACGTAATGCGGCCGTGGAGCGCAACGAGCGAGAGAAACAGGAGGCACGGGTGGCGGAGGTACAACAAGAGCTCCAGGATCTCGTGGAAAAACATGAGATCCTGGAGCGTAACTCGAAGACTCGAGAGTCCGAGCTTGCATGAGCTCTTGAGAGTGCCAAAGCTGCTAAGGCCGAAGCCTACAAGGCCCTCCAAGAAATCGAGGCGTTGAAGAAAATAGCAGCGGGTAAGGAATTTTTCATGCAAAGTAAGCATGTGAGTGTGAATTACCTGTCACTTACCCGAATTCGGAGCTCTCCAGGAGCGTTCGCAGATCTTCCTCGCAGTGTGTCCCATGCTGCCGCTTTCTACTGGGCCGAGGAGGGGAGCTCGACGGAGAAGGTATTCTGGTCTCAGTATGCTGAGGCCAGACATCCGGTGCCCCTTAGAGACCAGCTGAAGCAGCTGGTCGAGCTCCACAAGGCGACCGAACAGGCCATGAGGGGCCTCATAGTTCGGCTGTGGCCTAAGGAGGCCGTGCCTGGGAGCTACTTCGGCCTGGTGCGGCGGCTGGTGGATGCGTGTCTATGGGTTGAAGTCATCAAGCACTCCGCCTGTATTGAAGGTGCCCGTCGGGCCCTTGCCCGCGCAAAGGTGCACTGGGGCAAGATGGATGTTGAGAAGCTTGTGACGGACGCGCCACCGCTGGGCAAGGAGTATCGTACGCCCGAGATGTATTATAAGACTGTTCTGAAGGGTTCCCGCACTATTGCGGGGGAGTGCTCCAAAGATGTAATATTTGAGTAGACTCGCATTTTGTTATCCTGTGTGCTGAAAACTTTGTTCATATGTGCAAAGCAACGCTTGTTAATTTAAAATATTACCTTCTGTGCGGCCGTTTATCAAATCTGAGAGATGGCAAGTCATCGGCTTCAGCCCCCATGCCACGAGTGCTGGGGTCTTCGGGATAAATTTGAGCACTCTTGTTCCCATTTTTGGGTCCATCTAGGGAGGCGCTCAACACAACGAACAAGGCAACCGGACTTATAATGCTTGAACACTCTCACTTAGCCATAGAATTCTATAATTTTAAATTTCGGCGAAGCCCCTAGTGTTCGGAAGGCCGAATTTGGGGCGCTATCCACGCCTCGGCCGGACAAAGCCGGTTACTCGCTCTAAGCGGCATAAGTCTTTAGGGACTCGAAAAAACCTCTCGAACAGCGACCGGCTCTCGCCTCATCATGACGGTCAGTTTTAGCTTTCTCCACTGAGGCACTCGCCCAGCTCAACTGGGGCGCAATCGCAGTGGTTCTCCCAGTGCTACCTTAGCCGATACAACGGAACAGAAGGTACCAAAACATGGGAGCCGGGCAAACCCAACTATTGACCGAAGACATGATTCGGAGCCGATGCATATAATGCTATAAGTTCGGGGTGCCGCACTTGTGAAAGTGTTCGGACTTATCGCACCATGATGTGGGAAACATAAGCCCCTGGTGTATTTAGCCGTACCAAAGTGTACGGATGCAACATGTCATAAATGAACATATGCATAAGAAAGGAATGCAATTATAAGCAAAAAGGTGCATTGTTTATTCAAGAAATACTGTTGTGAATGCAGAACGATACAAATGGTGCGATAAGCAAGGGATGGGACTATTAAACATGTCCCCCTCCAGGGGTAGGCTGCGGAATGGTGTATAAAACAGATTTAATGCTCATAATGGAGACCACCTGGGTATTCGTCGTAGCCTTTCTCCTTCCCTGGCTGTTGCATCGTGAGTTTGGCAGGTCTACTGCCGGACAGGGCCTCTGATGAACGGGGTCCTGTGGTAAAAAAATGAAGAAAAGAAAAAAGAACAACACACTAGTGAGCCCCTGGTGTGGTTAAGCCGCATTCTGGGCCTATCGTGGTCGTGTGTAATGCCCCGGATTCGATGCGCCAGGTGTCCGCCAGTTATTCGCCGTCGTTGCTATGTCGTTGCCATGTCATTTGATTGCGTGTTGCATTTTATCATGTCATCATGTGCATTGCATTGCATACGTGTTCGTCTCATGCATCCGAGCCTTTTCCCCGTTGTCCATTTTTCAATCTGGCACTCCTATGCCCTCCGGCGTCCCCCTTTTGTCTCTCGTTGTGAGTGGGTGTTAAACTTTCTCGGAATGGCCCGAGGCTTGCCAAGTGGCCTTGGTATACCACCGGTAGACCGCCTATCAAGTTTCGTGCCATTTGGAGTTCGTTTGGTACTCCAACGGTTAACCGGGTAACCGTAAAGCCCCTCTCTCTTTGCAGCCCAACAGCCCTCCAAAGTGGCCCAAAACCCAGCAAACTCCCCTCCATGCTCTCGGTCGTTCGATCACGATCGTGTGGGCAAAAACCGCTCCTCATTTGCACTCTCCTAGCTCCCTCTACCTATAAAACTAGACCTCCCCCGAAATTTTCGGGTCATTCTACCCCTAACCCTAGCCCCGCTCCTCTCCGCGCCGCCGGACACGTCCGGTCCGGCCGGACACGTCCGCCGCCGACCCCCTCGCCCAATCAGGGAGCGCCACGTGGCCTCTCCGCCGCCAGCCACCACGCCCCATCGCCGCGGCCCGCAGGGCCCAGGCGCGGCCCGCCCAGGCCCGTGCGCGCCGC
>NC_041393.1:269821637-269828669 GCF_002162155.2 Triticum dicoccoides
CTCCGCGCCGGCGTCCACCCGCTTCCACCGTGGCCGCCCGCCTCTGCCCCTCGCCGGACTGCCCCGCCGGCGTCCCGCGGCCTCGACCCGCGCCTCTCCTGCGCCCGCGGCCTCCAGCCGCCTCCTTCGCCTCCGATGGCCACCGCCACCGCCTGCCGGCCTCGCGTCGTCGGGGTTGTGCCGCCCCGTCGCCTCCCCGTCGCCTCCTCCGCCTCCCCTCGCCGGGATCCGGCCGGATCCGGCGATATCCGGCCCAGATCCGCCGCACGCACCCGTCCCCGGCGCTTTTTTCGGCCATCCTCGACTCCCGCGTCGTCCCGTTGACTTTTTTGCGAGGTGAAAACTGCTAAGTCCCAGATTGCTGTAATTTTCATGCCCTGTTCATCATGCCGTATCTCTGCATCCGTAGCTCCGTTTCATGCGTGTAATATGTCAATTGTTCGTCTCAACGAGTACATCATTCCATTCCATTGCATCATATTCATTTGAGGTCATCTAGATGTCTGAAGCATCGTTGTAAGAGTGCTTCATGATGTTTTCTGCTGTCTGTTATCAGAACGAGCTCTTTTGTCATTTTTGCCATGATTCATGTGTGCATCCTATGAGGTTGATGTCTACATGTGTTTTGAACTATGTCATGTCTTCTTTACAGTGGTGTATGCCATGCATTTTTGTGATCAATGTGGTGACTAGCACAAGCATGCAAACTAGGCATCGTGATATTGCTGATTTTAGTCCCTGTTCTGCTGTTATTTTGATGCCATGTAAACATGTTGCAACAGAGAGATCCATGCATATTTTGAGTTACTTCAGTAAGGGTGTTTTAAACATATGGTTATGCTCTATCCATCCCTGCACTTGGTTGTAATTATGGAGTAGTCTAGCATGTCATTTTCATGCTCTACTTTTGCTTCAAAATGTTTCCTGGCAGATTGTTTACATGTTATTCAATTTAGCCAAGGATGCTATAGTTGATCCTTGCATGTTATGAACTTGTTCTTGCCTTGGTTGGTTACACAACCATGTCTTCTTGATGATGCTATGCTTATCTTGTCATGCAATGACTTGTGGTGAGTGAATCGAGCTTGTTAAGTAGGGTACATGATGTTGCTGTTTTGCTGGGCTAAATCTGTTATTTCGTGATGCTATATAAACATGTTGGTACTAGTCATTCTGTGCATAATCTGGAGATGCCCACTAAATATGTTTTGATCTACATGTCATGCTCTATCCATCCATGTTCCTTGTTGCAATTATAGGTTGCTGTAGCTTGTTCATATCTTGCTCTAAAGTTGCTTCATAATGTTGCTGTCAGCCTGTTAACTTTAAGTTCAGTTGTTTCCATGTGTTCTGCTAGTGTTCCATGCACCCTATGGACTTGCTCTTGCCATGCTTAGATTCACAAACATGCCTACTTACTGTTAGGTGTCTTGCCATGCCATGTTTTGCTCTGTAGTGAGTGGTACAAGCTCATAAACATGCCTTCATAATTCTGTTTCTGCCATGTATGAATCTGTAATATAACTTGCTATGTTTACGTGAGTGCCATCATATTTTCTGATCCTTTTTGGCTTATGGTCAGTAAAGGACTTTTGATATATGCATTTAGTAGTTTCATGACATGCCTTTTTTTGCTATTATAAGTTCCTGTAACATGTTGTTTGATAGCTCTAAACATTGCATCGTGATGTTATTTTCTGCAAAGTCTGAAACTGTTATAACTTGCAATCTTACCATGTGTGTTTGAGTATGTTCTAGTGATTTCTGGAGATAGCTCAGTGTTCATGTTTTGTTGTGCTTCACCTGTACATCATGCCCATGTCTTTTGTTTTCATGTTGAGATGTTGTAGCTTATTGTTTTGGTGCTTGCAATAAGCCTAGTTGCTGTTTTGGATAGATTGTTGCTATAACTTGTATAGAGAGTGTGTGTTGAACCGTTGCTCCGTTTTGAGTGTGCTCTATATGAAACTTGCTTAGAATTGCATGTAGTTTCATATTATCATGTAGCATCCTTGTTTTGAGGTGTTTGCTTGATGTTTGTATGCATTTTACATCAATGCCATGTTTAACTTGTTTTGCTCATATCTTCTAGGCCGTAGCTCCGAACTAAATGAACTTTATATGTAACTTGACTAGGATCTCGTGTAGATCTTCCTTGTGCATCTTAACTTGCTGTTTAACAACTTGAACATAATGTTTATTCAGATCTGGACCAATTTCTAAATATGCATATGAGGACTTGCCGGAATTGTTATATGTTGTTCCCGGCCTCATTTAAACTTGCCTTGATGTGTTGCTCTTGTTTGCATCATCTCTTGCCATGAGTAGCTCCATATAGCTTTGTCATGCAACATACTTGGTTGTGCATCATGCCTTGTTCATGTGTGGTGTGTTTACCATGTTCTGTGCCTCTTCTTGTTAGTTCTTGTTTCGTTGCGATCGTGAGGATTCGTTCGTCTACGATTGGTTCGGCTTCATCAGTTCGTCTTCTTCATGGACTCGTTCTTCTTCCTAGCGGGATTTCAGGCAAGATGACCGCTACCTTGGATCTCACTACTATCATTGCTATGCTAGTTGCTTCGTTCTATCGCTATGCTGCGCTACCTATCACCTGTTTATCTAGCCATCCCAAATTGCCATGAACCTCTAACCTTTGACACCTTTCCTATGCAAAGCGTTGTTTGGCTATGTTACCGCTTTTGCTCAGCCCCTCTTATAGCGTTGCTAGTTGCAGGTGAAGTTGAAGATTGCTCCATGGTGGACAGGATTTTGTTTGGGATATCACAATATCTCTTATATTATTAATGCATCTATATACTTGGTAAAGGGTGGAAGACTCGGCCTTTTGCCTAGTGTTTTGTTCCACTCTTGCTGCCCTAGTTTCCGTCATACCGGTGTTATGTTCCCGGATTTTGCGTTCCTTACGCGGTCGGGTGATTTATGGGACCCCTTGACAGTTTGCTTTGAATAAAACTCCTCCAGCAAGGCCCAACCTTGGTTTTACCATTTGCCTCACCACCACCTATACCTTTCCCTTGGGTCGGCCAACCCGAGGGTCATCTTTATTATAGCCCCCCCCCAGGCCAGTGCTTGTCTAAGTGTTGGTCCGAACCGAGTAGACTGTGGGGCCCCCTCGGGGAAACTCGAGGTTTGGTTTTACTCGTAGGATGTCTCATCCGGTGTTTCCCTGAGAACGAGATATGTGCAGCTCCAATCAAGATTGTCGGTGCATCGGGCGGCTTTGCTGGTCTTGTTTTACCATTGTCGAAATGTCTTGTAAACCGGGATTCCGAGTCTGATCGGGTCTTCCTGGGAGAAGGTCTATTCCTTCGTTGATCGCGAGAGCTTGTCATGGGCTAAGTTGGGACACCCCTGTAGGGTATAATCTTTCGAAAGCCGTGCCTGCGGTTATAGGCAGATGGGAATTTGTTAATGTCCAGTTGTAGATAACTTGACACCAGATCCGAATTAAAACGCATCAACCGTGTGTGTAGCCGTGATGGTCTCTTCTCGGCGGAGTCCGGGAAGTGAACATGATTTATGGGTTATGTTTGACGTAAGTAGGAGTTCAGGATCACTTCTTGATCATTACTAGTTGACGACCGTTCCGCTTGCTCTCTTCTCGCTCTTATTTGCGTATGTTAGCCACCATATATGCTTAGTCGCTGCTACAACCTCACCACTTTACCCCTTCCTTTCCCTTTAAGCTTTGCTAGTCTTGATACCCATGGTAATGGGATTGCTGAGTCCTCGTGGCTCACAGATTACTACAACAATAGTTGCAGGTACAGGTTCTGCGATGATCATGACGCGAGAGCGATGCTTTCTTGCGTTGAGTTCTTCTTCTGCTTCTTCGATCAGGGGATAGGTTCTAGGTCGGCAGCCTGGGCTAGCAGGGTGGATGTCGATTGAGTTTCTGTTTGTGATTCATCCGTAGTTGGATGCTGATCTTATGTATTGTGATGTTGTATTCGTGTGGCATTATATGCCTCTTGTATGTATCCCCATCTATTATGTAATGTCCATGTAATGATATCCACCTTGCAAAAGCGTTTCAATATGCGGGTCTATCCTTGGTGGGACCTTCGAGTTCCTTTTGGATAGGGTCACATATTGCGCGTGATAAGTTGGTATCAGAGCCTCGACCGACCCTAGGAGCCCCCTTGATTGATCATGTAGTTTGGCCGTTGTTGAGTCTAGCAAGAAAACTGTTTTTGGAGTCTAGTTATATCGGAGAGTAGGAATTCTTTTTACTCCTCAGCCCCTTCGTCGCTCTGGTAAGGAATCTTGACATAGGTGTTTTGTATTACTTGTCTTCCCCTTCAAATTTTCTTTAGGATCACGCAGTTGTTTTTCGATCGTTGGTTCTCAGCTCTTTTGATCCGGTGCATTTCTCGTCAAGTCGACTCGAGCCTCTTCATCATTGAGTTCAATTCTCAGTCCGCTCTCAAAGAAGTTGTTTCTCTGCCCTCAGTTGTCTTCTTTTCCCACCCGCCCTCCCTTCTTCTTCTCGGAACCGGAGTCCGTAATCGAGTATCCATCCTACTCGTGCGAAGTCTTTACTTTCTTTCCTCAATGATTTCAACCGGTGTTTTCTCTTCAAGATATTCGTCGGTTTCCCCTTCCAAGTTGCCTTTGTTTTCCCGCCTTCCCACCCTTTTTTCTTCCAGGAGTCTGTCTCTCTCTCGACCATCTATTTCATTCGTGTGGAACCCTTCAGTCCTTCGTCAATAATTTCAACCGGTGAATTCTCGTCTCGTTCGTCATTCTTCATCTCTTTCTTTTCCGGTGGACTCAATTCAAGTTTTTCGGGTTGATCATATTCTCTTCCTTCGATCAAGTGTTTTCCCTGCTCGTTCGCCTCTCGCCAGTTTATCCTTCCGGAGTGTTCAAGACATCTCAGGAGATTCGTCTGTGTTTGAATTAACTCGAGGTTGTCACCTCATTCAAATATTTCTATTGTTCCGGTGCATCATCTATCTGTTCAACATCCCGTTCCAATGGTGTTTTTCTCTTCAGTGGGCCCTAACCCACAGGTCTTTTGCCAGGATCTTACCTGACTCTTCTAATTCCCCAGAGTTATTATCGAATTCTTTTCAAGCGTGACGTAAGAATGGATTCCATCAGTCACATGCCTTTCAAGATCGATTTCAAATCATTTCATTGTTGGCTCAACCTCTCTGCTTTTCATTCTACCGGAGTACCTCAGTAATTTTGGTGGTGTTTCTCCTCATCATTTGAAGATTGCAGAAGATTTTTCCGTTAAATCTTGCTTGTTCTCTTGAAGTTTCGCGGTTCTAGCTTCATGCTATCCTCTCGAATTATTCCATTTGTCAGATATTCTTTTCTTACCTACCTGGAGTATGTCAGGAGTTGTTTTCCCATTTCTTTTCACCGGAGGCCATCATTCCAGAAGAAAACTTCGTCCTCACATTTCAGCTACCGTTCTCTATTTATCCCGGTGCTTCGTTCAAGTGTTCTTTAATCAGCTCATTATCTCTAAGTTCTCGTCTCTCTAAATCCCCTCTAGCTTATTGGTTCTTCTAAGTCTTCCCGGTGATTCAGCCCCTTTCATCAGTCATTTTCCAAATTCTTACGGTGGTTCGTCCAAGATTCTTTTTCCTTGTTTATCATTTTAATTCATTCGTTCTTTTAATCCTACCGGTGGTTCGTCCAAGATTCTTTTTCCTGACCTTCTCAAGTTTGCGATATGTCACTTCTCAATCCTTTTCAAGAAGAATAAGTTGCATGCCAAATCCATTGCTTGTCACCAATTTAATCTGATGAAGGAGAAGCATACAATAAATCTTATTCTTATTCCATCAAAGTGAGTAATCCTTTTCCTTTGGAGTTTGTTCTAAATTAATAAATTCTAGTTCAAGTGTCTTCATCTTTTCTTTTCCGGAGTTCAATTTCCTCAGCCATTTTGTCGGAACCTCCATCTAAATCATCACAAGGCTCATCTTATTCTTTCTTCCTTCATTCTATCTCATCATTCTTTCGTCACCGGAGTTCTTCACGGTGGTTCTTCATGATTTAATTCATTCTTCAAGAGTTCATCAAGTATCATTCCATCTGCTTAAGTTCATGTTCTATTCTTTTCATGTTCAGTTGGAGTGCTGCCTAAATCGTTTCAGTCTTATTTGTTTCTAATCTTGTTCTAACCGGAGTGGTTTCATAGTCTATCTGATTCCGTGAGCTTTCGATTCTCGTAATTCTCGTCGTTCCCCTCTTCTTCTTGAGTGCTCTCGATTCTTTGTTTCTTCTCTGGAGTTCTTGTTTCACCTCTTCCTCTTTCTCTTCCGTCTCAGTCCTAAGATCTCGGGACGAGATCTCTTGTTAGTGGAGGAGTGTTGTAACGCCCCGGATTCGATGCGCCAGGTGTCTGCCAGTTATTCGCCGTCGTTGTTATGTCGTTGCCATGTCATTTGATTGCGTGTTGCATTTTATCATGTCATCATGTGCATTGCATTGCATACGTGTTCGTCTCATGCATCCGAGCCTTTTCCCCGTTGTCCGTTTTGCAATCCGGCACTCCTATGCCCTCCGGCGTCCCCCTTTTGTCTCTCGTTGTGAGTGGGTATTAAACTTTCTCGGAATGGCCCGAGGCTTGCCAAGTGGCCTTGGTATACCACCGGTAGACCGCCTGTCAAGTTTCGTGCCATTTGGAGTTCGTTTGGTACTCCAACAGTTAACCGGGTAACCGCAAAGCCCCTCTCTCTTTGCAGCCCAACACCCCTCCAAAGTGGCCCAAAACCCAGCAAACTCCCCTCCATGCTCTCGGTCATTCGATCACGATCGTGTGGGCGAAAACCGCTCCTCATTTGGACTCTCCTAGCTCCCTCTACCTATAAAACTAGACCTCCCCCGAAATTTTCGGGTCATTCTACCCCTAACCCTAGCCCCGCTCCTCTCCGCGCCGCCGGACACGTCCGGTCCGGCCGGACACGTCCGCCGCCGACCCCCTCGCCCAATCAGGGAGCGCCACGTGGCCTCTCCGCCGCCAGCCACCACGCCCCATCGCTGCGGCCC
>NC_041393.1:269828820-269831719 GCF_002162155.2 Triticum dicoccoides
CGCCCGCGGCCTCCAGCCGCCTCCTTCGCCTCCGGTGGCCGCCGCCGCCTGCCGGCCTCGCGTCGCCGGGGTTGTGCCGCCCCGCCGCCTCCCCGTCGCCTCCTCCGCCTCCCCTCGCCGGGATCCGGCCGGATCCGCCGCGCGCACCCGTCCCCGACGCTTTTTCCGGCCATCCTCGACTCCCGCGTCGTCCCGTTGACTTTTCTGCGAGGTGAAAACTGCTAAGTCCCAGATTGCTGTAATTTTCATGCCCTGTTCGTCATGCCGTATCTCTGCATCCGTAGCTCCGTTTCGTGCGTGTAATATGTCAAATTGTTCGACTCAACGAGTACATCATTTCATTCCATTGCATCATATTCATTTGACGTCATCTAGATGTCTGAATCATCGTTGTAATAGTGCTTCATGATGTTTTCTGCTGTCTGTTATCAGAACGAGCTCTTTTGTCATTTTTTGCCATGATTGATGTGTGCATCCTATGAGGTTGATGTCTACATGTGTTTTGAACTATGCCATGTATTCTTTACAGTGGTGTATGCCATGCATTTTTGTGATCAATGTGGTGACTAGAACAAGCATGCAAACTAGGCATCGTGATATTGCTGATTTTAGTCCCTGTTCTGCTGTTATTTTGATGCCATGTAAACATATTGCTACAGAGAGATCCATGCATATTTTGAGTTACTTCAGTAAGGGTGTTTTGAACATATGGTTATGATCTATCCATCCCTGCCCTTGATTATAATTATGGAGTAGTCTAGCATGTCATTTTCATGCTCTACTTTTGCTTCAAAATGTTTACTGGCAGATTGTTTACATGTTATTCAATTTAGCCAAGGATGCTATAGTTGATCCTTGCATGCTATGGACTTGTTCTTGCCTTGGTTGGTTACACAAACATGTCTTCTTGATGATTCTATGCTTATCTTGTCATGCAATGACTTGTGGTGAGTGAATCGAGCTTGTTAAGTAGGGTACATGATGTTGCTGTTTTGCTGGGCTGAATCTGTTATTTCGTGATGCTATATAAACATGTTGCTACTAGTCATTCTATGCATAATCTGGAGATGCCCACTAAATATGTTTTGATCTACATGTCATGATCTATCCATCCATGCCCCTTGTTGCAATTATAGGTTGTCTTAGCTTGTTCATATCTTGCTCTAAAGTTGCTTCATAATGTTGCTGTCAGCCTGTTAACTTTAAGTTCAGTTGTTTCCATGTGTTTTGCTAGTGTTCCATGCACCCTATGGACTTGCTCTTGGCATGCTTAGATTCACAAACATGCCTACTTACTGTTGGGTGCCTTGCCATGCCATGTTTTGCTCTGTAGTGTGGTACAAGCTCATAAACATGCCTTCATAATTCTGTTTCTGCCATGTATGAATCTGTAATATAACTTGCTATGTTTACGTGAGTGCCATCATATTTTCTGATCCTTTTTGGCTTATGGTCAGTAAAGGACTTTTGATATATGCATTTAGTAGTTTCATGCCATGCCTTTTTTTGCTATTATAAGTTCCTGTAACATGTTGTTTGATAGCTCTAAACATTGCATCGTGATGTTATTTGCTGCAAAGTCTGAAATTGTTATAATTTGCAATCTTACCATGTGTGTTTGAGTATGTTCTAGTGATTTCTGGAGATAGCTCAGTGTTCATGTTTTGTTGTGCTTCACCTGTACATCATGCCCATGTATTTTTTTTCATGTTGAGATGTTGTAGCTTATTGTTTTAGTGCTTGCAATAAGCCTAGTTGCTGTTTTGGACAGATTGTTGCTATAACTTGTATAGAGAGTGTATGTTGAACCGTTGCTCCGTTTTGAGTGTGCTCTATATGAAACTTGCTTAGAATTGCATGTAGTTTCATGTTATCATGTAGAATCCTTGTTTTGAGGTGTTTGCTTGATGTTTGTATGCATTTTTCATCAATGCCATGTTTAACTTGTTTTGCTCATATCTTCTAGGCCGTAGCTCCGAACTAAATGAACTTTTGTGTAACTTGACTAGAATCTCGTGTAGATCTTCCTTGTGCATCTTAACTTGCTGTTTAACAACTTGAAGATAATGTTTATTCAGATCTGGACCAATTTCGAAATATGCATATGAGGACTTGCCGGAATTGTTATATGTTGTTCCCGGCCTCATTTAAACTTGCCTTGATGTGTTGCTCTTGTTTGCATCATCTCTTGCCATGAGTAGCTCCATATAGCTTTGTCATGCAACATACTTGGTTGTGCATCATGCCTTGTTCATGTGTGGTGTGTTTACCATGTTGTGTGCCTCTTCTTGTTAGTTCCTGTTTCATTGCGATCGTGAGGATTCGTTCGTCTATGGTTGGTTCGGCTTCATCAGTTCGTCTTCTTCATGGACTCGTTCTTCTTCCTAGCGGGATTTCAGGCAAGATGACCGCTACCCTGGATCTCACTACTATCATTGCTATGCTAGTTGCTTCGTTCTATCGCTATGTTGCGCTACCTATCACCTGTTTATCTAGCCATCCCAAATTGCCATGAACCTCTAACCTTTGACACCTTTCCTATGCAAAGCGTTGTTTGGATATGTTACCGCTTTTGCTCAGCCCCTCTTATAGCATTGCTAGTTGCAGGTGAAGTTGAAGATTGCTCCATGGTGGACAGGATTTTGTTTGGGATATCACAATATCTCTTATATTATTAATGCATCTATATACTTGGTAAAGGGTGGAAGACTCGGCCTTTTGCCTGGTGTTTTGTTCCACTCTTGCCGCCCTAGTTTCCGTCATACCGGTGTTATGTTCCCGAATTTTGCGTTCCTTACGCGGTCGGGTGATTTATGGGACCCCCTTGACAGTTCGCTTTGAATAAAACTCCTCCAGCAAGGCCCAACCTTGGTTTTACCATTTGCCTCACCACCACCTA